>NC_051047.1:9311462-9551462 GCF_904848185.1 Acanthopagrus latus | reverse complement strand
AATTTACCGGCCCAAGTCCTCGTACATAGAAGGGTGGGGGGTGTGTACACCTAATCACATCTACAGGATACGAAACAGAGTTGCAGCTAACTTGCTGAAGCGTTCTCTTCCGCCCACTGAGCGCATACATTTTTTCATTTTTTTTTTTTAGAATATGTGCGTGTGTCACAGAAAAGCTCCGTGCTAGGCACGGAAAATGAGAGAATATCTCACACACAGACACACACACACACACACAAACAAACAAATTCACACTCGCGCTGTGGAGAGCGCTCATGGGAGTTTGAGCGACAGAAACATAGAGCCACAAAGCGTGAAGATGTGTGTGCGCACATGCACACACGCAGGCACGCACACACACGTGCGCGCCAACGTACACACAAACGCACACACACACAAACACACACACTTAACGGCTGACACTCACTCCCTTTTCAATTAGAGCGTCGGCTGGCTGGAACAGAAAAAGAGGAGGAGGGAGGGAGGGGGAGCAGGGGGGGCTGTCACTGCTCTGTGGGGAGACACATGCTCTGGCAGACCAAACACACACACACACACACACACACACACACGTAAACACACACGCAGAGAAAAATGGCCGCAACGCAAAAGAGAAATATACATTTCAAGGGAGACACCAAGGTGGACACAGAGACAGGAAATGACCTGTTTAAAAATGTGTTGATCAATCAATAAAAAGATAATGAAAAAAAACAGCATTTAGATTTTTACTATTTCAGATTAAAAAACAAAGCAAGGATTAAAAAAAACTCAATCATTCACCATTTTCGTGAGAATTTAGTACTTTTCTCGTATTATAACACTTTAATCAGCGTGGGTTGTGTGGGACAAAATAACACATCTACAACCAAAACAATCTAGAAATTTAAATGATGTATCTATAAATCAAATGATCAATTATGGGAAATAACTGTTAGCTGCAGCACTGAGCCACCAACTCACATCTCGTATCGGCTGGTGCTGACTTCTCTGACCAGGTTGAGGTACAGGTTCAGTGTGATGAGGCAAACCCAGGCCAAGGCACTCCAGTCTGCAGAGACACACGCAAACAACAAGGTCAAATTACAACACAGCTCCCCAGCGACACAGGCTCACACCTGCAACCGTGTGCCCGAACACACACACGTAGGAGTGTGTGTGTGTGTGCATGCGTGCGTTCCACTTTTTGATAAATGAAGGCATATTCTGCAGTAATATGAGGGAAACCTGTGGCTCACGGTGATGGATGAGAGGGGGGAGCACGGAGAGAGATAATGATGAACTGTGGAAAAGCAGAGGGAGATAAGGCAGGAGTGAGGGCGAGGGAGGAAGAAAGGAGGAGGAGGAGGAGGAGGAGAGCGGCAGTGCGGGGGTGAGTCGAACGGAGTGGACTACAGCGAGTGTAAAGACGCTGAAAAGAAAAGACGAAATGAAGAAAGGGAGAGGAAGGCGAAGTCAGCAGAGGGGAAAAAAATGAACTCATTTTACCGAGACAAGGGAGAGAGTCTAGAAAGCTCAGTTCCCTTTATCTGCCCTCATATTCAGCCCCTCTTTGTGTGTGTGTGTGTGTGTGTGTGTGTGTGTGTGTGTGTGTGTGTGTGTGTGTGTGTGTGTGTGTGTGTGTGTGTGTGTGTGTGTTTCTGTTGACAAGACAGGCAGGGCTGGTCGTCACAATGATGGATTCTCTGAGCCACATACTCAGCGTACTCAGTTTCACACAACAACCCCCCACACATGCACACACGCACGCAGATATACAAAAACACACACTCCGGTTACACTCCGGGAACCTTTAGGAATAGAGTGCACTGACTAAGAAAGAAGGAGGCTGGCTGTCTCTGTCATTATCACAGTAAATGACTGCCACGGCGACGGCAAGCGCGTCTTGCATAACCAGACTGTCGCCGGAGCCTCGCTTTAATAACACAGCTTCACCACCTGTCCTGACGCTGGCCCTGCCACCATCTCCCCTCCATTTCAAACGCATTTCATAAAATTTTATTGGTCCGAGTTAAAAGCGTGGCTGCGCTATGCGGCTCCCACCAGACTTCGCTACAGAACAAAGTGCCCGTTCAGCCGGTGTTTATGTACGGCCGTTTGTCCTCAGCGTGAGGATCCTCATGATAAACCGAGGTGACAGGCGCCAACCCCTGCAGCACTAACTCACTGCCCATTACCCTGTATCAGTCTGAGTGTGTGCGCCCGCGTGCTTGCGTGTCTGCCAGCGAGACCAATAAAACAAGCCTGGTGAAGTGTCGTATTAGCAGCCGGTCCTAACTAAGAATCCTTATGCAAATCAAAGCAGAAGGAAGCTGCAACCGCAACAAATGCCAGCAAAGCAAAAAAGAGAGAGAGCTGTCATCTATCTTTTTCTGGCTATCTATTAGAAATCTATGCAAAATGAATCAACATTGTGTAAACATTTTAATCTCAATACATACAATGAGACTTCGTGTTCCTTGTCACTTTGAAATAATTTGACTGGCTGTAGGTCCGGTCACCGTTGTTGACGTGGGAAGTAATGACGTGCAAATACTTTGTTAGTATACTAAAGTGATTTTTCCTTTATTTGGGTATTTATTTTCCTCACAACTTTTAACCTTACATCTTCAAAACAGGCTTGTTACTTTGGTTCTGATGCATTTGAGTGGAATTATCGATTACTTTTATGTTGCGTCACTGCACACAGCCTTCCCAACTTTACAAGTCTGATTTCAACCTAGCGGTGCTCAAAATGTCAGTATTTGATGTTCTGGGGATGAGACTCCACAAGCAACTAATATTTGCGGCGCATTTAGGAACAGCTGGGACGAATCCTTCTGATTCTGCCTTTTATTTTAATCGTCTTTGAATTATACTATATGCCGTGAGCTTGACGTCTACTTTTACCAGAGAATTTCTTTACTTTAGTGTCTAAGAGTAAAGACTGTGTGTGCCCTCAACACTTTGAACTCTGAACCTCTGAAGTATAGATTTCCTGAGAGCCTCTTTTTTTTCTCACGCGAATGGTGGAACATGATTACCTAGTAACCATCAGATGCGTTTCTAGGGTGTGTTCAACTGTGATTGTTGATTTTGAATACGCCCGAGGGCCCAAAATAAATCTTCTGAATAAAGGAGAAATGTATCTTGAGTCGGAGTGTGCCACACCTTTTTTTAATTTTGCAATATTCTTCTTATTCTATTCGTTAAAAAAAAATGCCTTGTCAGTCTGAATCACAAAGAATTCCTTTCCATTAACTCCAACATGGGGAACCAGTTAATGAATATCACTAGCTCAAATGAAATGCTGGAGTCGTGTGCCGTCATTGGAGGAAAATCGTCTCCTCATAGAGCGGTGATGTAATACTGGTCCATCGGGTTTTAAGGCGGCATACTAATTGGCTGCTATTGGACAGTATGTGCACAAGTATTACGCCATGCTCACAGGTGTGGTATTCTTGGTATGGGCGTGTGTGAAAACTACTAAATGATGTGCAGGTTTAACCACCCCTGACAGCTGGCTTATACTGAGAACTTCCGGATGGGGTGCACAGGCTGGGTTGACGAAATGAACGCAATAAAAGACAGGAGGATAGGCTATTACGGATATAAAACAGTCTCCACAATGAAATTATAGCCATACCATGAGAGTGAATAACCATAAAGTCACTGTTAAATGCAACAGAACGCGTACAACCATAGATATAACGTACAGTGAGACATGATGAGAAAAATAAGGCAAAAATAGGACTTTTCTGACTGAAGTCTCTCAAGCCTGTATATCCTCCAGAAAACAAAATCCCTACAATGTGTTTCCAAAAGCCCGAGGTAAAAGATGGTTTGCTGTAAACCGGAGCGATCAGTGTCAAGGCGCATTTTGGTCTCCAGCCAAAAAACAAAAAGACAAACTAATATTATATTCCAGTGGGGTTTATTTAGTTGGATCCTCGCTCTTTCTTCGCCAGCTTACTCAACTCTATTGTTAAAAGTGTGCCAGTGAGTAATCAAGTTTTCTCTTACCAAAGTACGTTAGCCACCAGGCCTGAAAGTTGCAAAGCGATCCCTCTGGATGTGACTCACCCTGGGTGGGGAAGGAAGAACAGCACAGGGAAACATCTTCACAAACCACCCACAAAAGAAGACACTGTGTGTGTGTGTGTGTGTGTGTGTGTGTGTGTGTGTGTGTGTGTGTGTGTGTGTGTGTGTGTGTGTGTGTGTGTGTGTGTGTGTGTTTAATGAATCCGGCAAGAGTAACTCACCATGACATATGCAACACTGTCAAAGAAGGCAGCTACAGTCAGGCTGAGAATCATCTTCTGTACAGTGAAAATGAGAGAGGGAGACATGAAGACGGATTCCTGAACGAAACACCCTGGTAAATATCCCAGTGCATTTATATTCTCTGAGAGAAGGGCAAATTAAACATCAAATGATCACTGAAGTGGCTGACAGCTTGGCACACGGCGTCCCCTGTGACAACTTGGTGAAAATATCACAAAGGAGAGTCTCTTTAATTCGTTCTATACACACAGTGAAGGCATTGTATTTCATATGAAATAAATCAATACCCCGTGTATTACAGATTTTTGAAAGGGCAGTTACAATGCATACCAGCTGTCAGCCTATGGGTGGTTACAAACGGTTGCTGCGGTAGGTATATAAAGAGACAGAAAGATACACACAGACGCAGCCATAATCAATTTGTGTCCTGCATTGACCCTGCAAAGGCTACAGAGGAGGAAGAGGAGGAGGAGGAGACAGAAAAAGAGCCCAGAAGTGCTAGAAAGCACTGAAGATTATTGACTGACGGATAACCTTTGTAAAGGTAAATGGAAGTAAGAAGAGGGGTCGGGAGCAGAGGTGAAGCAGGAGGAGGTGAGGCCACTCTGCGCGACCTGCTCCAGAGGTAATAGGATCCATCAGAGCCACACGTTAAGCTGTCATTTTCTTCAAAGTAGCAGGAGACAACGTGGAGCGCTGCTAAACCTGACAGACTTGCTGGACTGGCTTCAAAAACACCACACAAGCTGCACACTTGAACAAACCCTCATCCTTTTGGATGAAAGAAAACCCATTTATGCGGAGAAAAAAAATTAAAAAACATCTACCTAATATTATTCAGTGTATAGTCAGACCGAAAGTTGAACGCAAACCTCTTCAATTGGCGAGGAGAAAAAGCACAAGACGACAGTCATTATCACATAACGACCATGAGTCAATTAACGCCACAATTGATTCATCTGTGCATTTTAATTGGGTTCAATTATGCCAAGATTTGCCGTGGCTAATTGAACATATTTCCGGGGGCACTGAAGCAAACAGAAGAAAAAAAAAATAGAGAATCAAATCACACTGTACATTGCAGCGCAAATTTACCTGAGCCAAAGAGTGATACCTGCGAAGCAGCCAGATCACAAACAGCATGAAAAGGCTGTGGGGAGAGAAGAAAGACAACAGTGAGATGTTTCTCACTAACTGCAGAGCCAACTGCTGTACTAACGATGATATACTGTCTTACTGCACATAAATACATCATAACAAGTCCAGCACCCATCCCTGCAGGCTCTCTTGTAACCTTTACTCTCACTGCTGATATTCCTCAGCTCGTTGTAGGATCACTGACCATTAGAGCAATGCGGTTTAGACTGAAACTAATGAAACCCACATTAGTGTCAGAAAACCTGCCAAAGACCCGCTCAGCAACAACTGATGGAGTGAGGTACCCGGCCAAAAAGCAGGCCCAAATGTTACGGCGCCGTTCATCAATTAGCCGCTACACCTCCCCGACCAAATCCCAACCGACAATTTAGAAACATGTGGAAACCGCCGATGTCTTCTTAAAAATTATAAATACATTTTTCCAGAAGACATTGTGTTCCCAAATAATTCACAGTGATCTAAAGTTTGTTAATAAAAATGATTGTTCAAGTAAACTGATATGTTGTATTATAGTCTGCAGCCCTGCAAGTGGGTTTGACAAACATCAAGATAATATAATTCAATTAAAAAACAACATTTTTAATAATAATCTAAAGCCCTAATGGTGCAGTTATGTAAACAGTACCACTTTTTATGAATTGATAAAGGCTTAAAGGAAAAGTTCACCCAAATTGTTTTTTAACTCCATCATCACCCTCATGCTGATAGAAAGTCAAGTGAAGTTTCGTAGTGTACAAAACATTTCTGGAGCTTCACAACGAAACAGTGTGGCAGCATTCTGCTAAACTGAACTAAATGGGGACTTATAAAAATGGCTCAGCTCATCCGTCATAATCCAAGTCTCCAGACGCCCCAGGATCCCAAATAGATTTGCTGTTGCTGCTAAACTACAACAGTTACCGTGCACACCCTTTCTGAAGTTCAACCACACATCAAGGGTGTAAATATCGTCTTTTCAAATTAACTTAGTCTCTCGAGGCTTCCGGAGACTTGGATTACGCTGGATGAGCTGTATGGAACCACTTTAAAGTTTGTTTTTTACATTTTAAAGTCCCCGTCTACTTCAGTTGTTCAGGAGAATGCTGTAATACTGTTTTGCTGTGAAGCTCCAGAAATGTTATGTCGACAACAAAACAAAAACCCAACTTTTCATTGCCATGGGGGTGAGCAGATGATGACTGAACTTTAGTTTATGGGTACTTACCTTTGAGCAACTTTCATTTGATTGTAAATACATATCTGACATACAGGGTGTAGCAAATACAATAACAATGTAAACCACAGCCTCAAAAATTTCCACAG
This sequence comes from Acanthopagrus latus, assembly GCF_904848185.1. NCBI lineage: Eukaryota > Metazoa > Chordata > Actinopteri > Spariformes > Sparidae > Acanthopagrus > Acanthopagrus latus. The sequence continues at coordinate 9,544,739 of NC_051047.1, read as the reverse complement.
GGTTAGGCACGGCCTCAACAAAAGCCCCACACACCTATATCTATTACAATCTTGATAGTTGAAATGATAATCATAGATTTCGGTATGTATGTGACTCACGCTGACATCTATTGTATTTATTTATCAGTGTGTCTCTTGTAGCCACAAACAGTTTAACTATTCGGTGGGAAATCAAAGTCGAGGGGTTTATTTGAGAAAGAAATAAGTTGAAGAAATATTTACCATCCTACTAGGGAGAAGGTTCCTGTGGCTCGTTTTACGGTTAAAATCACCACCTGTGAATCAGAAACATATGCATTACTGACTCTGCGTGTTGTTTTTGTTTGGAGAAGAGCACTGTGCAAACTTATTGAGAAGTGCAATGCAAATACTGTCGTGCCGTCATTATAATTACAGGCTTGGAAATTACTGGGTTGACAAGACTGCCATTTGTTCGAGCGTGTCTTTTGTGTGCTTGTACATGTGTGTGCAAGCATGTCTAAAGGAAGCACAATAAAAAGGAGTCTGCACAACCCAAGCAGCAACAGAAGTGTGCACGTGTACAATGAACAGACACCTAAGACAACTAAGGTGATAATGAATGTCACCTTCTCATTGCATTTGACCCATTTCAACATGCAATAAAACGCAGATGGCTGTCAAATGACTTCTGAGTGAAATAAAACCCAGCGAGGGAGATGCGTTAACAGAGCTAAAACCGGAAACTCAACATAGTTTGTGCAGAGCAACATTCAAGCTGAAACTGAGCGAGAGGAATGAGAGACGAGCCATCTCTGCTGTTATCTTTCGCACACAATGTCGTACATCTGTTGCCTCGGAGCAGTCGTTGCAAAAGCCTATGATCTGTCTGATAACTAGTATCGCCACTGCTAAAACACTGAGGTGTCGTGTTGTCCTACATAGAAAATGGGGTCATCCGTTGCAAAAAAAAAAAAAAAAACCCTAGAAAATGTTGTTTCTTTAATAAATCTGTGGAAGAAGGTTTCAAATTTGACAGTAATTTGTTTTGCAGTAATGTAAACTTATAATGCGGAGACAGAAAGGAGAGAGGGCGAGAGAGAGGCCTTATACCAATTTATTACTGCTTTAATTACATCTGAATGATGGCTCCCAACATGGAACTGCAGGAGGGTTAAAAAAGCCTGAGACTCTGCACTTTGAATAGTGCATGAGTGATCATGCTTTTTGAAAAGTTAATTACGCTATTTTGGGGATGGATTTTTCGCCCCATGATATGCAAACATCTGCATCATGGTCATATTGGGCAAATACATCTACAGAGTCACACTCTCATTCACACTTGCATTCCTGCTAAATTATATTAAAGAAAGAGTCTTAAAATTTTAATCAAGATGGTCAAATCATATCAACAAAGATCTGACTGTTTACTTTGTGTCGAGCAGTTAGGGCTGCAAATAACAATTATTTACGGATTAATCATCTGGCCCGTAAAATGTCAGAAAACAGTTTTCAAAAATGATTTTAAAAATCTCATTTCCAAAGACCTTATAGTGTTTTGTTGTCTGGCCAACAGTCGAAAACGTTAATATACTTAATTTGTAATCACATGAGATACAAAATGCAGTGTACTTTATCTACATAATTAAGAAGCTGGAACTGGGAAATGTTTTTTTTATTATGCTTGAAAAATGACTTAAATTATTCATCCATCTAACATATTGCTTATTATTTTTCCATTGATTTACTAAAGAATTAATGACAAAGAATTGAGCTTCGAGCGACTTACTAAACAACATAACTTTATGAACTATGAAGTTATGAAACAACCTGCTGCAGCACATTCTATTAACCCAATGGCACTGAGCAGAATTGAATATGCCCAAATAACATCCCAAATAGTACAAGCAGGTCCAGAATTCATCCAAATTGTTAAACTAGACCTATATAGTATTAATCTTTGTGGGGAGGTATGAACCAAACTGAAACTGAGATGACTGGTTTGGTCGATGTGGGCCATGTGTTTCTGGGTCAGTCACGCAGTCTACAGGACACTGATCAATTGCTTACAATTATGAGCATTTGCTTGCTGGTAAAGGAGAGATTTGAGCTCGAGGCGAGACAGCATTACTCCAGCATTCCTCCCTTGATATACGTTGATGAAGAGAGGTTACTGTAACCTGGAACTTCTTAAATATAGGACTTACTGTTAACTTTGTCATATATAACCGTAAATGAAGAGACTTTTCACAGTTCTTTTTACATTTTATATATGCATATCAAGAAAATAATTATTGGGGCTAACTGATAATGAAAATAATCATTACTTGCTGCCCTACAGCTTGGTGGTGTTGTATTGTATTGTGCTATGTTAACTGCAGTAAACCCCAATCAGAACAAGAACACCACAAACCATGGCACCACATTCATTTGGCTGATACTTCTTGTCAAAAAGCAAAAAAGAAAAGAGCTAGATGTCATCAAAAAAACACATCATCATCCCTACATCATCCCTCCCAAACAAAGAGCGCGTTCTGTGCTAGTGCAGCAAACTGACAAGTAGGACAGAAAAGTTATGGGGGCTAAACACGAGGCGGGCAGCGGCATTCTGCGTGAGCTGCAGAGGCGGACAGAGGGGCTTCAGCAAGGAAAGCGATGCAGTATTCTGGGCAGGTGGCGAAAATCACCTGAACCTGAGTAACCTCTCTGGAGAGGGAGGGCCAGCCCTCCTAACACTGCGCGGGAGGAAGCTACATGAACAGGTTACTGCCGTTCAAACCAAGGCCATAGAAATGACACAGTAGTCAAAACACCATAAGCTTCACATTGTTAGTAATTATTGCCAAGTCACTTGGAGTATGATAATTGTATAGAGGTGGAAGTTTACTTAAGTAAATAGTAGATTTTACAATTTTACATAAGTATTATCGGCTTGATGTACTAACACAGGTTGGTTTGTGTTATGTAACTGCCTTAGTCTGGCATTAATGGTGATCAATTAACATGTTATCAGTATTACAATGTTGCACAAGGCTGGATAATAAGAACTTTCTATGTACTGCTGGTTTGACTGTGTTACAATGCATTGTATTTTGTGAAATGACCACATATTTTGTGTGCAAAAAGCATTAAGTACAAAATATTCCCACAAATGAACATAAATACATTTAAACGTAAAATTCAAATACTTCCGTGAGGTACACGCCCTTCAGAAGTTACCTAAAATAAATCGAGCACATGTTCTTAGGTACTTTCTACCACTGTTGTTGTTGTGCTGCTCTCCTTTACACCCAGCTCACATGTGAAACAGGTTCACTATCATTTCAAGATAGGAAACTGTTAAGCTTTACTTATCAGTGTCCCTCTGCTTCATAACACACCTACTCATGTCTGAGGCTCACGGTCCAAAATAACGAACGGACCGAAAATAGCTTTAGTTATCTTGCATGTTTGTTAGGCGCTGGCCGGTAAAGCTGGTTTTATGCGCTGTTTTAAATAGCCGCAATGTCAAGTAAATACTCGACAGGCCAGTTAAAACAACATTTAGCATTAGGTAGATAGCTAGTTTGATAACTGAGAGCTCAGTTGTACCGATAGAGTTTAGCTTCGGGAAACATGCAGGTGTCGGACCTCCATTCATCAATTTATCAATCAATAAAACAGGCAGGTCCAGTAGATATTTACCACACCTAGCGACGCCCTCGAGTCATCTATGAAACGTTAATGTAGCTAACTAGCCAATTAGCTAAAAAAGCTATAAACTGAGTTTGCGGTGTTGTCGGCTACTTACGCATCGATAGTCGTCTGGATGAGTGTTAAAAAGTACGCAGCGTGAATTGTTGCTCATTGACATTAGGTTTTCACTGTCCATTTCGAGGCAAATATGAATTGGAGATAATTTCGTTCCAATGTGTTTTTGTTTTGTTGGAGCTTGTCTTTTACTTCCTGTTTCTACGGCGCGGACAAAGGGACAAACAGCACAACCGGCCGCTTTGAATCAAGGGTCGTCAAAGGGTCGGTGGTGTGTTGAGACTTTGACTTGTACATTATTAAAACTCGACCTTATAAGATTTGTGTTTCATTAATATCTCTGTCATTATATTTAGACGTGAGGAAAATCAAATTCCAGAAGTAACATGGTTGTTTAGCATCAGTCAGGGGTGTAATGTGAATAAAAACATTTACTAGAGTGGCCCACTGATCCTTTTTTGTTTGTTTGTTTTATTTAAGGAATCAGATTTCTTCTACTTTATACTTGTGGTCCACTACATCTATCTGACCACTTTACAGATTTAGTTTGCAATAGAAAACAGAGTCCATCAAATACAATGCATCGTTGCAGAATAAATTCACAACAGTATATGAGGTGGATGAAACAGTCAGCGTTTCTCAGTCATCCAGGTCATGTTAATTTTAAGTAATTCTGTATCGTGAGCAACTGGTCTGGACACCTCTCCACCACATATTATTGCTGAACCTTTAAATACATTTTATTTTCTGGTCATGATTACCTTCTTTCACATTAGAAAAAGATTTTGCATGCATGTTTACTTGAAATTGGGTGTTTTTATACTTGGGTATTGCGCAGTAGTGGTATGTTCAAGTGTGAAACATCTAAATACTTCTCCCACCATTGATATCAAGAAATCAACTTTCCTGTGAAACTCTGGTCAAAAACTGCAAAAAAATAAATAAATAAAATTCCTTGTGTTCACTCCTCTCATTATTGATCTCATTATCAGAAACACAAAAGGCCTCATTATAGCCTCAGGAGGAAGTCCTGTCCCATTCTTGTTAGGTTAGACCAGCAATGTTTTGAGACCGACACTACTTATCAGAAGGTGAGAGCGCTTCCATGATAGGCTACCCTCTGGCATTCACCAAGGTTAATGAGAAGGTTATCTCAGATGTTTTTAGATACCAGCATTTGCCGTTGAATGCAGAAAGGCATTATACCTTTGTCCTGAATGTGAACAGCAGTGGCCGCATTTCCTGTAAACAGTCGGAATCTCAGAGAAGAAAGTATTTACACGGTGTTTCGCTTTAAAGATGTGAGAGCAGTGCAGCTTCCTTTGTAGACTTCACTTGGATCTCCAACAGAGTTTGTTTTATGTTTTCTTGAAGGAGACAGACAAGAAAATAATGGAATCATTAATATATATAAATATATATATATATATATACATATATATATATATATATATATATATATATATATATATATACACACACACACACACACATATATATATATAATATATATAATGAAGTATTGACTGATAAGTGTCACAATTCTACTTTTTTTAAATACAACAATTGTTGGGATAAATCTTAAGATATATTACTGCTGAACTTTAGTTTTATATGTCTACTATTGCCTGCACATTGAGAACAATTAAATCAGTTTTCTGCTGATGTCTTTGCCTTAAAAAGAAGCACATTAACATCACCAATAAGAGAATTTTGCATGTGCTCCCCTCATTGTGTGTGCGTGTGTGAGAGAGAGAGAGAGGGAGAATGCCAGTGGAAAGTGGGTGTGTTGCACCCTATTGACCTATTGTGACACTGAAACTCCAGCTGCACCCATTTCTCTCCGTGGCCTTTGAGGCTGTCACTTTCAGTTAGTCAAACAACAATGAAGGTAATCTGTGATTCCTTTTTTCCTAAAAGCAAAGTATTACGTAAAACAACATGTGCATGTGCTTGTGCATATATCGGTCTTGTAAAATAAAATATATAAAATATATAAAATATATAAAAAGTGACTGATTCCAATGCATACTTATATAGTCATATGGATCTCCTGAGTGTAGGATAACAAACTGTGTAAATCTCTTAAAAATCAAACAGTACAATGCCTTTTTTTAAATTCTATGATACAGCCAGTGCACTGTAGTCTGGGAAATATCCATTTCACACAATCATAGTAAGAGACATTTATGCAAAAAAAGTGGTAAACATGGCCTTATATATATATGGCCAATATATATATATTATATATTATAACAAAATGGAAGCGTTTGGGAACAACAGCAACTCAGCCACGAAGTGGTAGGCCACGTAAAGTGACGGAGAGGGGTCAGTGGATGCTGAAGCGCATAGTGCAAAGAGGTCGCCGACTTTCTGCACAGTCAATTGCTAGAGAGCTACAAACTTCATGTGACCTTCAGATTAGCCCAAGTACAGTACGCAGAGAGCTTCATGGAATGGGTTTCCATGGCCGAGCAGCTGCAGCCAAGCTACACATCACCAAGTGCAATGCAAGGCGTCGGATGCAATGGTGTAAAGCACGCCGTCACTGGCCTCTAGAGCAGTGGAGACGCGTTCTCTGGAGTGATGAATCACGCTTTTCCATCTGGCAATCTGATGGACGAGTCTGGGTTTGGAGGTTGCCAGGAGAACGGTACATTTCAGATTGCATTGTGCCAACTGTGAAATTTGGTGGAGGAGGAATTATGGTATGGGGTTGTTTTTCAGGAGCTGGGCTTGGCCCCTTAGTTCCAGTGAAAGGAACATTGAATGCTTCAGGATACCAAAACATTTTGGACAATTCCATGCTCCCAACCTTGTGGGAACAGTTTGGAGCGGGCCCCTTCCTCTTCCAACATGACTGTGCACCAGTGCACAAAGCAAGGTCCATAAAGATGTGGATGACAGAGTCTGGTGTGGATGAACTTGACTGGCCTGCACAGAGTCCTGACCTGAACCCGATAGAACACCTTTGGGATGAATTAGAGCGGAGACTGAGAGCCAGGCCTTCTCGACCAACATCAGTGTGTGACCTCACCAATGCGCTTTTGGAAGAATGGTCAAAAATTCCTATAAACACTCTCCTCAACCTTGTGGACAGTCTTCCCAGAAGAGTTGAAGCTGTAATAGCTGCAAAAGGTGGACCGACATCATATTGAATTCTATGAGTTAGGAATGGGATGGCACTTCAGTTCATAGAATGAGTAAAGGCAGGTGAGCGAATACTTTTGGTAATATAGTGTATGTGTGTATATATATATGTATATATATATATATATATATATGTGTATATATATATATGTATATATATATATATATATATATATATATATATATATATATATATATATAAAAAACATCCTTTCTCCTCAGGCTCTTAGGTTACAGAGTGCAGGTGGGTCAAGGTGTTGTCACTTGAAACTTAAGTGACAGCCAACATTCCTCAGCCTGCAGGCCATTTTCCACCACCCCTCCCCTTTAACACATTCGTTGTAGCATTACTGGCAGAAACTGCGTGCGACTAATGCTAACAAATCAGATTTTTGCTTCGATTCATTTGTTGATGCCAAAAATGCTACGGGGTCATAAGCTGTTGTCATATTCAACAGGGTTTGGTGCTAACCCAGATGATCTAGAAAAAAAAAAATCAAATTATCCACTCCTGGAACAAAGCGTTTGGATGTTTTGGATGCAGTCATTAAACATTATCGTGACTGAACTAAAACTCTTGAACAGCATCCACCCGACTCTGTTGGACATCAGCGTGAAGGACGAGGGGACAGAACAGAGGACTCTCTTTGGAATGCCTGCAATAAAATAGTCCTTCCATCCTGATGCTTTAAGTTTGGCATCTCTGCTTTACTTTTAGATAGTGACGGCTGGAGAGAGACTGGACAGGCAGGGGGTAAAGAGAGAGAGGATGACATGAAGCAAGGGGGCCCAGGCTAAAAGGTGATATACAGGGAAGACCCTGTCCTAATGCTTAAATTATTCTGTCCTGTGTTTTCTTAGTTTACACTCTATACCTCTGTCCTTTCAAATTTATGATCAGCTGCTCACATCACAGACTTATTTCAGCAATTTAAAGAAAACCAATTGACAGCCGAGTCTGATTTTCAGACGTCCTTTGTCATAAAGAGAGTTTTCAACTTGATTCTTGACAGTTTGAAGGTATGAGCAGGTGAATAGTGCGTATAGTGAGTCAGAAAAAATGCTGTCCGTTCTATGATGTAAAGCTTACTGTTGAAAATAACAAATAATAGAGAACAAATGAAATGAGTTTGTATAAAAGTTTTATTTTAGAAACAAATATTAGTACAAAAAAAACACAGTGGTGCCAAAGGTGCGTAGAAAAAGCTTCTTGTCGACAGATGGACGTCTCCACTGACTGGCAAAAACACACAGCAATAACAACACGGCATCTTGTTGGGACCCCATTATTCTCTTATGCAGATGAGTTATTATCGGCTGGTTCTGGTTCACTGACCATGTAGGACATTAGGAGATCATAGGCGGCGCTAAAAGCAGCGAGCATCTGCCTCCCTCCATGCAAGCACAAATCAAAAAGACACAAGACAAGTGTTAGATAGGAGGACTGGTCGTACGCAGACAAAATACACGTGAACACACTGACATCATTAGCATCACATGAAGGAAGCTAAGTCCTGTGTCAGTATCCCCCCCACCCTTCCTTTACAGTCAGAGAGGAGGGGGGGCGGTTCAGATGACAGGTCCTGTAGTTCATGCAGTCCACTTCTTCTCCAACTTTGAAATAACATTTGGCTCTCAGACATACAGTGTGAGGTAATAAATACATTAAATATGGTTTAAATATGTGTCATCTGTGTCTCACCGCAGAGCGCGTGCTGTGTACAACCCTTCTGGAGTGCAAAAAATATGAGAGTTTTGATACACAACAGCTTTCCTTTTTGGGATCAACACATCTACAGTAAAATACCACAGAGTAGACCAACACCACGGAGGCCTGTAGGGAGAAATAAGCTGCCCTTTTCACTACCATTCAAATGTTTGTCCGTAAATTTCATCAGTAGCAGCAGCAGCAGCAGCAGAAAGGCCTGTTGAGGAAAAGTCATTTCAGCCAGTGTAACAACGAAAATAACATATAAAAAAGTATGGCCTTGAAAATCTATGTGGCCTGGAAGATTACTGGCCCCATCCTCCGATACCGATCTCCTTCTTGTAGCGCCTGGTGAGCGAGTTGGCTTGGACCGTGAGCTTGGACAGGACCCCTTGGAGCCCGGTCAGGTGGTACTGGAACTGCGCCTTCAGGTCCTCGTCCTCCGACTCTTCGTCCTCCTCGGATGAAAACGACGCGGACGACGAGGTGGACGTGGACGAGTTCATGCGGGTGATCTTCATGCCCTCCTTGAGCCGCTCGTCGGCCGCGGCGCACCTGACGCCCCACTCGATGTCCCTGCGGATGGACTTGAGCAGCTGGTAGTAGCTGTACATGTCCCCCTCCTCCTCGTCGTCCGACTTCAGGGAGCCCATCATCTCCCTGTCCTCCTCCAGCGGGACGTCCCGCAGCAGGCTGGGCACCATGACGGTCTGGTCCATGTTGTTCACGGCGCCGATGAAGCGGTTCATGGCGTTGAAGAGGGAGTTTTTCTGGGTGGAGGAAGGCTCGAGCTCGAGCTGCATCATCTTGGCAAGAATAGTTTTTCCCCCCTTCTCGAACACAAAAGCAGAGTTTCTTGTCTCGTTTGCCTCTCCTCTGGCTCTGGCTCTGGGAGTGACCTGCTTTAAATTCCGGGCTGATCGGCTTAAAGAAGCGTCTGCCTGTTCGTAATGCCGCGGCAGGGATTGGCTGGGGCTGTCTAATCTGGCGAGCGGCGCGTGTAGTTGCGTGTCCGTGCCGTTCTCTTGGTTTCCTGCTTTCGGGAAGACCGACGCGCGTTTATATAGCCGCTAATCCAGGTGTTGTTTCTGCTTCGGGAGGCGGTTACACAACCTGTTTGGCAAGTTCTTCCGCCGCATCCGTAACCGGAGCCCGGTGACCTGTAATAGCACCAGCACAGATGAGACGTTTGGTGAGTTTTCAGAAAAGAGGGAGTGTCTCCAAATTGACAGTCAAGAGGCTTCACGCAACACCACAAGAGTTAAGCAGGAATACAAAAAAAAACAAAAAAAAAACACAGCTATGATTTATCAAATAATCACGCTCAGCACTTTACCGCGCGTAATTACGCACGCCAGCTGCCGGGTTACCGACCAACCCCGCCTCATCCAGGACTTAACTCACCGTGCAATGTGCTGTGCTGTGATTTATGATTCTGTCTTCCGGTGAAAAGCTATAACTAATATATTACATCATCACTTCCCACATTCTGTTTCGATGAGCAACGCAGCGAGACGTGCAGGGTGAGGCCTGACCGAGCGAACCGGTTTCATGAATATTCATCCACCGAGCCATCGGCCCACTGTTCAGGCTTCCACTGAGCCAATCAGACGGCCGTGTGCGCGCTCCGGGAGGCGGGACACGTCGATGTTCGACCAATGACGAGGCCACTGTAGAATAGAAAACAGAGGCAACACGTGGTCAAGCGCCCTTGCTTTTGAACAATTGGTTTAAATGACAGTGTGCCAGCGCGCTGGTTTTCCTTCAGTGTAAGTACCAGTGCACCAATGTAATCATACTAGATTACATAAGTAAAAGCCCTGCATGAGAAATTATTAGGAATGGCACTAAAGGTGTATATCAGCAAAATATCCTTCATGTACCAAAAGTAAAAGTACAAGAGATTAAATAGTTCCTGATATTTTAAGTGATATAACTGGTATAGTTATTTGTGAGACCATATAAGGGTTGGTTAGTCATATTCAAGCAAAACATTTTCTGATGCAGCTGGTTCAAGGACAATTAGTTTTGGTCTTCAGAAGATAAATCAGAGGGGTCTGTCCATGATTGATGGGGAGAGAAGAAAAACACATTTATGTTAAATAAATGGACTCTTTGTTGTTATGTAAAGGAGAGTTTTATGTCTTCGTTGGTCAGGTTTCATCTGTTTGGCATCGCCTTGACGCCATACACATCACACATGTCAATACTCTGTAATGTTGTTCAGCAGATTTTTTTTGTTCATGTGTGAAGTGAGGGTCTCTACAGTTGTGTTCATGAAGCCAAAAGAGTCTTAACTGTGATATCAACCAACCTTTTGATACATGATTGTTAGTTTGAATATTGTATTATATGACATTTTCACATGTTTTTATGCATAATCTTACTCTGAAATGTGAAAAACGTCTCTCAGAGCGTAAAAGAGCAACACTTTATTCTGTAAAGGGGTGAAGCTGAAGTATGGAGCAGCATGAAACTAACACCCAAGTCAAGTACAAGTGCCTCAAAGCTGTACTTAAAGGCCTACTATGTGGATTTGCTGTTTGTCAACACACCATGGAGACATGCAGTACGTGGTTCTAGCAAAAGATTGCTGAGTCTCGTTCCCAGGCACCTGATGACCTGGGAACGAGACTCAGCGATCAACAAACAACAATCTTGCTCCAGATATGCTGAGGCACAGAAACATCCAGAACATAACAACAATTTAATGAGAAACGAAGAAAACACAGAGGGCAGTGTCACTGAAAGGCAACACTGAGAGGGATTTTTTTGTATATGTCTTTATTTTTGGTTAGAAAAATAATCCTGCGTTTTATATATACTTTTACGTACAGTAGTTAAGACACATCAGTGAGCACACCCACCCCCAAATATCCTTATAGAAACAGTCCATCAACGGCGACTCGATAAAGTCAATTATGGTGATAAAATGGGGAATGAAAACGTCATTAAAGCACAGTAAATTCACTCTTTACTGAGCTTTTCAGATTACACTTAAAACCAAACTGTTACACCAGCCAGTTTCCGGCGGTGATGGTGGAGCTGATTTCCCCCAACTCTTGTAACTCTTCGTGCCTGGAAACAGGGGGGGACGCCCGCACAGAAATAGCCCACCGCTGGCAGTGCATGGAGGACGTGCGCTGTTGGAGGAAGCACAGCCTGAAATCTGAGCCTCCGTAAACACTTCTGGTCAGACTGAGGGCTACAGCAACATGTTTTTCACTGTTGGACCATCAACAATGCACCTGTCTGGTGTTCAATCAAAAACATGTCTGACTGATTCATACTGAGTGAGGTTTAAAATAGATCCACACTGCAGTAAGGGATAGACTCGTGATATGAAGACAGGGAAGGCAGGCTGGCATAGGAAGAAGAGCTGACTGATACCGTGCCCATGAGGAGTCCTCTATGAGCACAGTTTGTTCCAGATACCAGCCAATGAATCACTGTTCAAAAACTGTCGCTCTACAAGAATGGGGGGAATGCGAAACATGGATGGAAAAACCGGCTGGGATGGATTTCTCTCTCTGTCTCCTGCCCAGCCTACTTCCGGCTCCTCTTGGTTTATGTCTGGTGCCTTTATGCCTTCGTTGGTACCAGAACTCCTTGTCCTGGAGCCAGATGTGAAAGATCTATTCTATTGACCTGAATATAAAAAAGCAGCCTTTCTGCGCTGTGATAATCAGGGGAATGTGCTCAAAATATAAAATGTATTCACTCTGCGAGCAACCTGTCAATCATCATTATTATTATTAAATGTACTTGGATTAAAACAAGTAATTCATTAATATGTAAGCAGCATTTTAATGTTGTAGCTTGTGGAGGTCCCAAGGCGGATCGGATTTTTAAAATTTTTAATCACATTGTTGGGAACATTTTCCTCTGAAATTTAAGTTTGTGTTGACAACACCGTCTATTTTGAGCCAAAACAGGAGCTTCTCCTAGCCCTGCACAAGTGGTCTTTGTGCCTAAACTGAACCAGACCATAAGCACAGAGTCGTCACAACATGAAATGAAACATGAACAACATAAAGAAACATGAGTTTTTTCATACATGCTATTAGTTATGAGATCATTAACACTGATCTGTAAATATGTAAGAAATCAGCATTTTGATGTTGTACCTAGTCAAGGTGCATCTGACTGTATTGCAACCACTATTTCTATACTATTGTGTTAGTTGAAAGAAATCATCATATGTCATAATATGTTCACAGGACTTTACCTAAAATCTTAATCCGCCCAAGTAACTAGTAACAGCAGCTGCCAAATGAATATAGTGGAATGTCCAATAGTAGTGTAAGTGGTGATACTAAAGTAAAGTAGGCCATAAGTTCCTCAGCAGTGTACTTAAATACTGCAGTTGAGAAAATGTAATTATGTAATTTCCGCCGCTGCCTGACGTCTGGTCACTCTCCCACTCTACCCAAATCCCCTAAATCCCAAATCTGCCTCTGAAGCAAAGCTACGCAAACACAATCCAGTTAGGGAGCAGGGGGGAAAAAAAGGAGGTCAGCAGAGCAAATGTGCCCCACTGCTGAGCGGAGATCAGATAGGAACAGGAGCTGGTTTTTGCTTTTTCAACAGGGCTGTCAATCAAGGCCCCACCTCACTGACTTCCTCTATTCTCCTGCGAGAGGCCCCCTCCGCTTGTCAGAGGACGCGCCGTGCCTGAATGCAACAATGAAACCTGGATCGGGTCGGAAGGGTTTTTCTCGATTGTGTGTCATGTCAGAAAGCTGAGCATCCACCGATTACGGCGGGTGTCATCATCATCCCACAAGGCTTCAAAAGAAAGAGAGAGAGGGGAGAGGAGGAAGTGGAGGGGGATGGGGGTGGGGGTTGTAGGAGTGGGGTGCACCACTATAGGAACAGGCAACTTGAGTGGGAACTCTAGTACTTGTCATCACAGCTGCATGTCGCTGAAAAGCGTGAGGCACGGGTGTCTCGATTCAGCAGGGAAGCTGGAGGTGAGGCGGCAACAGCAATTAGAAACAACAACAGCGACAACATCTCACATCACAAACAGACGGGTGGAGCTGGACAGCCCTGCTCCTGCACATTACTTTATAAGGTAGTGAAATGAGGTGTCGCCGCGGTGGAGAGGAGAGACCGTTTCTGTGTGTGTAAGTTTGAAAGAGAGAGGAGAGTAAGTGGTCCCTCTGCAAGTTTTTGAAAATGGAATTCATAAAAAAGATCATATTATAGCAGTGGAGTAATTCCTGCCGCAGATTTAATAAGATTTCTAATCTGATCAAATTGCCATTTGAAAACACATTTCTTATCTGCCGAGCCACACAAACCACTTAATGTTATGATTCGAGGCCGATAATGTTCACTAAAACAAATTGTTCTGCTGATGAGCAGCACTCAGTGTAGCACGTGAGCACAAATGTGTGTGGCACAAGAAGCGTGCCGGGCCCTCTCTACAAGCCCCGGACATTCCCAACAACTACTGGTTCATGAACCGGGTCTTATGAAATTGAAGATTTGATCGATCTGCTGAGAAGTTTTGGATTTTTCCCACTGAGAAACATTGGTGGCTATTGAAGCAATACCTGGACTGGATTCATTGTGACTTAGACTCAAGTGACTGATTTGAGGACTTGCAACTCAAAGCAGCATTATGTAGAAATTGGCATTTTGTGCGATTTGGCGCACCCCACAGGTTCTGAGTGCAACAACACTCTGGTGAATAGTCTAAATGAACTAATTGGCCCTAATGACTCTGAAAGTCAGAGCTCACATGTGTCCTTAATGACTCTGTGAGGGACTCAGAGTTTAAAAGCCAGCTAACTCATATCCAGTTCGTAAGAACTGAAGAATCCTCGCAGATGAAACTGAAACAAGTTCAGTTTGTTACGGTAAAGCACCTTGATTTACCATGACCTGGATAACTGAGAACCCTCATCAGCACCGTGGTGAATACAAATATCAGCGTGCCAGACGTAATGTAGGTGCTGACCACAAACAAAACTCATCATGTCATGAAAATGACGTGATGTGATTGTGTATTTTGAGGTAAATGTGTATGTGGTGCTGCGATCCTGCCCTCTCGCTGAAGTTAGGTTGCTGGAAGATGGATCAATCTCTTATTATAACAAGAAAGTAACACTAACAGCAGAAGAGGATTCACCATGTTTTGTGTGTTTCAGCTCAAAGCACCTGATGTGTAGATTGGTAAAGAGGTAAAAGTGCAATTGAATGAGTGTGTGCTTTACTGAAATCCCTCCTCGAGTCAGGTCATGACATCTTTTATTGTTTTTACACTGTAATGTTGTTTGCTTTGCTCAAAATGCTATGTTGATAAAAAAAAAAAAAAAGGAAATCCTGCCAATTATTATTTGTGGTCTTTGTCTTACCTAATTAAGGCGGCGAGTGTCCTAAACTGTTCAACATTCCCTTTCACTGCAGACTTTGTGACTTGTTACTGCGCTAAATGCTCAGGTGTTACTAGTAACGTTGATAATGGCTCTGCTCTACCCACGCGCTCCAGGAAGTCACGACAGTGTGACAGTAAACCTGAACACACACACACACACACACACACACACACACACACACAACCAGAATCCTGGAACTGAATTGAGATAAAGCCGTCATCGCACTCTCACAGTGCGACCTGTCAACAGTGCCTTCTGTGAAAGGGGCCCGTTAAGTCACTCTGACTTGGTCTACTTAAAGGGGAAATCCGCCAATCTTACATCAAAGTGTGTCTCAGGATGTTCAGTATGAGTGCATATGTGCGTAAAGCCTTTTTGTCTCACGAGGGAGCTGTGTGAAGTCTGATGCATTCGCTCAAGTGATGTCACTTGAGTCAGCGACCTGTTGAAGCTGAAGTAAGGACACTACAGAGGAGAGAGTGGGAAACACGGGAGAGAGCTCGAGTCGCGGATGAGTGCTGAATTCAGTGAAATCTGACCAGAATTTAAACACACATATACACACACTCTCTCGGGGTGTCGTTGCATCCTCGCTGCATGGCTGATGTACAGTAATGTGATGTAACATGAGCAGATACAAATGATCCTCAGGTACAACTGGTGTCACCGTTGACGCAGACACCGTTAAACAACCACCTCTGCTGATGAAAATCTCTCAGACGAGGCACAGATGTTCACAGATGGGATAATGCTATGAAGTTTTATTCTTGAATTTTTTTTTTATTTTTATTTTTTTCAGTAAACACACTTTATTTTCTGGCAAGTTTAAGACCAGGTTTTTATAGCTTGGGTTTGTATAGACCTGTAAAAAGATCAATTTAGCAGTCGGACTTTCATTCCCTGGCGGTGAGGGCTGCTCCACAAAGTGCCTCCCACGTTTTTCAAACTGGACCATCACCAGTGTTTTATAAATAGCCCGCCGTGATCCTGATTCAAATGCCTCCGACACCCAACTCCAAACCTGAAGCTCTGACCAGGCTGAGATACAAAAAGTCTCACCACATGTGCGAGGTTACACATTTCCCCACCACCATTACATTAAACCTATATTGGACTGTATATTTGCTCCTCTTGATTGATTCTCCTGAGCGTCTACACGCTGTTTCGACGCTGCCTCGTCTATGATTACACGACACACACGTGTGTTTCATCCATTTCTTTAAAAGGCCTCTGACTCATAAACACTCACGGCCGAAAGCGGAAAAATGCAGTGATTGCAACCCGCCTTTTTTTCCCCCCCAATCATACCGGCTGCACTTGAACGCGTCGGTGCGCTCTCGAGTCCGCGGTTTGTGTGTATGTGTGTGCGTACGTGTGTGTGTGCGTACGTGTGTGTGTGTGTGTGTGTGTGTGTGTGTGTGTGTGAGTGCGAGCGAGCGCGCGCGTGCGCCTGCGTGAGTAATAGCGCTTCCCCGGTGGATGCCTCCCTCTAGCCTATAACCCATTAAGTGTATTCAGGAGGCGGAGGCGAGAGGCGGGGTGGGGAGCGGGGGTGGAGGGGGCGGTGGTGTGCGGGGCGCGGGAGCCAGCGGCACGCACGCTCCATTAGCGGACCCACTGCCGCGCCGCTCTGCCGGTAATTTGCGTTAACGAGATTGGAGCGAGGCCGGTTAGCGCGATCTCCCCGCGAGTACCAGCCTCTCTCATCCGCCTCCCCGCCGCCTTTCCGGCCCTTGTTTCCGATGCAGCCCGCAGCAGCAGCAGCAGCAGCGGCGGCGGCGTTGGCGTCGGCGGCGGCGGCGCAGGAGACAAGGCGGACAGAGAAAGACGGAGAATGTGTGCGGCGCTCACGTCTGTCACACACGTTGTTCTCGCTCCCGCAGCTCCGTTTTCCGCCGATACCCAAGCGCCATCATGTGGACCAGGATGGTACTCAGTGATGTCATGAAGCGACCGGCCTCGAGAAAAATAAAATAAAATAAAATAATAATAATTTTAAAAAATCTTTTCCTCTTCTGAGTACGAGGAATCCTCTCGCTCTCTCTCACCCGTTGAGGGTTTCTTTTCCTTCTTTCTCTTTCTTTTAACGCTGTTAACACCTGGTCAGAACATCTCCTTCCATGATCCGATCACAAGCTGACGGCTTCGAGTAGAAGTGTGAATGCACCACGCCCAGTTAATTTAAGAAGACTACATTTTATTGGACGGTTAACATGTCAAATATTACGAACACAGTTGACAGTAACCACATATCGGCTAATTTAGTGTGGTCAGTGGAGAGAGTCCCCCAACTCCCTCAAAACATCGCCCACATTCTGTGAGTTGTTGAGTTCGAAGAAACTTTGTAAGAAATTCTTCAGTATTTGGCCTTCTGGTAAATTCGGCAAATCTCATACATGAAGTTTTGACTTTGTTCTGTCCCAGTGGTGTACATGTTTAAAGCGGTCAAGATGCATGTCAGTGAACCGACAGACTCAGTGTTCTCCACCTGTGTTTAGATCACTCGGGACACTTGGTAACACCAGGTCTGAACGGGGCCCCTGAGGGTTTTTTTGTACATTGCGCATATGTGTATGTAAATATCGTAGCCTATATGTGCAAACCAATAAAATAAAACCAAAAATGTGTTATTATACTACAAACACTACTTCATTGTACGAACAAAGGATGAAATCAAAGACCAGCCTGTACATGATGAACATGAGTCAGAGTCTCTTGTGTTGTTCCGCTGGTCTCCCCTCAGGTTGTGACATTTTGCGCATCAAAGGCTGTCTTTTGTTCCCCAAAAATAAATAGCTTATTTCATTTTGGCCTGAAAGTATGCCAACTTCTTGGTGTTTGTGTTATGTTTTGTTTTTTTTCTTCTTCTTCTTCTTTTTGGAGGGGGGTTAAAACAAACGTGGTTCTTATGTGTTCATGCAGTGCTGCAGAAAGGATGCCTTTGTCATCGCCAAGCGTTGGCAAAAAGACTGCGTGTTTACTCTGGATTCCTCCTGGTTTTGTCTGTGTCCCATGTTGAAGGTTGCGGTCACACAGTTTGTATTATAGTGTCAATCTTCCTCAGTTGTGGGTTGCTCATGGTAACCAGATACTCTGCCACAACATCTAGTGCACATCTGTCTCTCTTGGAATGAGGGAAATTCTCTCCGCCGTCTCCCCGTAATTATAAACTGTAAGTTTGCTTAATTTAACCCAGTGTCCGTTGTTTCTGTTGACTGTCGTAATGTTTCTGGGTGTGTTGTTGCTTTTTCCTTTCTCATAGTCGGGATTTGCCAGGGACTAGACATTGCAAACACAGAGTTCTCTCCTCTAACGCTAACACTGGTTTGATTGTTGGGTTGGTGAGGGTATATGAAGATTATTTTTCTGTATCTCAAAGTCTTTTCCTTGCCTGTACTTTTAACACATTTAGTCTTTATGTATCATTATATTTCCTCTTAAAAACTACACACCTGAGATGTTTCTGTCTCTATCAACAACCAAAGGGCAGCCAGGTTAAGTTTAGTTGACGCTGTTGAGTCAAGGAAACTCATGAACAGGCTCCCCTGCCTGTGGTGTTCTGTTAATTGACACCTCAAACACAAACCTAGAAGACTGTTTATTTTAAGCTCCACATTCTGGTTGACCCGTAGAGAGTGTGACACCATATCTGCGATGGATTTTCTTGCCCTTGCTCTTTGCTGCTTGAATCCTACGGTCAGGTGAAGTGCACCCACCTGCCCACATACCTTTTATCCACACTACTTAGCCTGCTGTCAGCACGCTTTAACCTCCAACCTGACCTCTTCCATCACTAACCCAGAAGCCAAAAATATAACTTGGCCTAATTAATGTGTGGAAACAGCCCAAATGATCACTTTTATATATTTTACAAATGATAAAACATGGTATATAAAAACTGTTCTTCTTTCTTTCTTTCTTTCTTTCTTTCTTTCTTTCTTTCTTTATTACTTTGTAGTAAAGTTTACCACCATGAAAAAGGTTTCAACCCCGGATGCAGTCCTGTGAAGTGAGGTAGGCCAACACAACCATCGCTCACAGTGTTGAGATTTGGTAAATACATGTAATAAAACACTGGTTTAATGATTTATTTTCATATTTCTAGAGCAGTCTCCATCACAGGAAAATGAACAAACACCAAACAAACGTGTTATTCTGTATATTTATTGATAATAAGACCACTGATGGTGACTTTGTCAATAGTAGACAGCAGGGTGCAGTTGTTCTTGAGTGTCTGGTGACCCCATGTGTAAGCAGGATGGTATTACAATTTAGTATTTACAGGACAGTATCAGTTTGGGGGGGATAGGAAGAATTAGTTTCAGAGTGTTGGAAAACATACATTCACTAAATAAATGTACAGCTTTAAAAAGCAATAAGGGTTTGAAAAGCCACAACCAAGTACTGACCAAAAGTGAATACAACAGGATTCACAAAATTTAGATGCTCTCTCTCTCTCTCGCTCTCACACACACACACACACACACACCATGTCATTCAAAGAGAACACACACTTGTGGTTGAAGAGGCAAATGAAAATAAAGAACTAAATAGCACACACCCACACACATACCGAAAGAGAGACAGGAAATCACTTGGTGAAACTGTAAACGTAATGCCAACCAAACCGTAATAAAAATACAGCTAAATTGAAACGGGTGCACGTCACTCTCAACAAAACATTGGCCACAATTATTTTTTCTCAGTGCGATTTTCCTATAAACTATCAAACAAATACAGATCAACAGCACAGAGTGCGGAATCAAAACCGTGACACGACATTTATACTGATTAGCATATTAGGATGAGAAACATTACATCATATAAATTACATTTCCAGTAAATATCTACAGATGATGATGATGAGGAAAGCATGTGTATGCACTACATAGAAGGCTGTAAATACTAGATGAACACTGTTGGAGTCCTGCGTATCTCTAACGTTGGCGTTCTCTCACTGTAACACACGGCTGGCAATCTATTCCACCAGAGGAAAACTATTTGCGACCCTCACAGGGTGAAATCAGTATTTCTTTGTCCTCTTGGGGTTGAAAGGCATGCCAACAACCAGGATCCTGGTTTTGTTGCACCTGCAGTCACATCAGGCACACCTCTACGTCACTGCAGGTGAGACACTTAACCAAAAGAGCTCAGCAAAATGTGATTTTCACCCGTTTAGCTTGGTCTTAAAAGCATATTTATATGCGGACATGTTAGAATTGAGTCAGTTCTTCAGGCTGACCTGGTGCGTGGACGTGTGACAAATTGGCAGGATTTAAACCTAAATCTCTCATCGTCGTTCTTCACGCAGCTTCCCCTATCACATCAGTGTTCTTTACCATCTATGAAAGCCCATTTCTGTCGGTTAAAGAAAAAAGCGAATGAAAACTTAGCCTTGATTAAAAAAAACATTCCCATTGTCAGTCATAATCATGAAATAAAACGTCACAATTTTGACTTTTAACCTCATATTTATTACTTTTCTCTAATCATTTTGACTGCTTTATCTCATACTTATGACTTACCAAGGGAACATTTTTTCATCTATATTTTCTTCTCTAATGGGCAGAGATGGGCTTCCCTACAGCTCTCTCTAACATGACAGCAAGGCTTTCACCTTGCCTTCAAGTGTGGCTGCCTTAACAGCTAGAGAGACAGCTGCCTTACAGACTTTAAACATAACTCAATGTGATAGGCCTGATTTTTAATGGTGCTACTTTTTGTGGCAAAATTAATCATTTCGAATGAAAGCTCTGTAGTGAGTGGATTCACTAGTGGAGACTAAATATTAGAGTAAATCTGTGCAAATTTTCAACGTCACGTTCAATGTTGTGTGGTGAATTTGCACCAGTGACGTATAGAATCAATCTCAACATGGATGCATGTATTAACAGAACCGACGGACTACTGGGTGAGCTACTGCAGCATATTAGCTGTCTTGCATCATCCACTTTGATTTAAAGGACCAGTGTGTAGGATTTAGTGCTATCTAGATTGTGGATTGCAACCAACTGAGTACCCCTCTACTCTTGAAAGGTCCCCTATAGAGTCAGTGTTTGGTTTGTGATTTCTGGGCAACTGGAGAAACATGGCTGTGCAACATGTGTGCACAAGGACCCACACTGTGTTGATATGAAAGGCTCACTGTAAGGCAATGAAAACATAAACAATTCTTCATGTGGTTATAACCCAATGGAAACTTAATTATGAATATCATATTGCATTTCTGCCAATAGCTGCCCCTAAATCCTACAAATTGGACCTTTAACCACCACTGTTAAACTACAAGGGGATGGCTTTTAGACAGCTATGAGACAAGATACTCTTAATTCTGTCTCTTAAATGAACTGTTGTTGTCCTGTTAGCAATCAAGATGACGCATCTGGTGTGACCAGGCCTTCGGTCTAAAGCTTAATTCTTTGTTTTGGTTGATGAGTATATTTCTTTTAAACCCAAAACCAACTGAGTTTCTTTAAGCATCATTGTAACTGGCTGTAAATTAGGCAGAGGAGCATTATTTAACATTATTCAAATTACTGGGGGAGTTTGAAAAAGGTTGTTGTGTATTTAATTCCAGATTAAAGCTTCAGCTGATACTGAATTACAATTTTAGCATGTAACGTATCTCATAATTTGCTATCAAGTGAAAATATCGGGTCAAAAAAATGACGGGTCTCGTCTACAGGTAAAAATACTCAAACAGTTCTCCCTTTTTCCTTTGTCAGTTTCCTTGTTTTTCGTATAAACTTAAAACATCGTCCTCAGTGCACGAAATCAGTTCACAAAATGTAACAACCATAGGAATATACAATGGTGAGCGATAGCAAAGTCAAATGCAAAACTAAACCTATCTATTAAAGTATTACTTTCAAGCTTTAGTAATGTCATTCTGTACAAAGATGTGCAGTGGTCCTCTGATGACGGTCGGTGAAGCATGCTGCAACCAACTGAGAAGCCAAGTTGCACCCAATCGCCTATCTGAGACCAACACCGCTGTCAACTCCGACTACCCCGGTGTACCTGCTCGTCGTGGGTCGTAGGACCGCACTGATCCGAGATACGTGCTAATGAGCGACATCTACATCAAGCAGCAGTGTGATGTGTGATATAGAGCGATTTGATGCAACAGCAGTGAGTCAAGGAATGGTGCTTTACAATAAGATACATTAAGATATTACATAAAGATCACAGGCAGAGAGACGGAGGGAGGTAAATTCCAAAACAGACATGTGATAATGTTTTCGGGAATTTACTCTTGTCTTATGTCAAGGCTCTTTGTCTCTTCTTCTCTGCATCTCCCTAAGAAGACAAAAACCACACAGACAGAGGAGTTAGATGTGTTTGTATTAACCTGCAGTCATTGTGTTTCATTGTATGGCCACTCGGAGGCAGCAGAACAAGCTAAAAACATTGACATTTTATGTTGACAATGTTGGCAACAATTGCCTGTTTACACACCCCGTAGTCAAAAATCAACATGTGTAATTATGGAGTTTTGTTTCAGGCCACATGATGACATTTAAGCCCAATTCTGATTTTTTTCTTTCAGCTCTGTTTAAGCCCCCACCAGCTCCTGAGGGAAATATCAGGCTTTATAGCTGCTGAATAATCCACAATGTTCACTGGCTAGTTGCTATCTTTGTATATCTGAAGGCTGGTCTTGGGCAGGTAGCCTACAGTAGGCTCAACAGAGTTTTTTTGCTTAAAAAAGCCAGCTAATAAGAGCAGTGATGAAACAAGAAAAAGTTACAAGCTGTAACACTAATTTGTAGAGATGAGTTAAATTTCTGATGGGGGTTTGTCACTTTGAGTCAAATCCTTTACACTATACATATTATTAACTCACTGTTGACATAAAAGTGAGCGTGCGTCTTTACATGCGTCTCACCTGCCACGTCACATCAGCTAGACCATCTCATACTGATTGGCTGTGATGATCCTGGACAGACAGCAGGCCAGCAACATGCCAATCAGCTGAAAGACAGACAGAAAAACACCTCTGGTTTATTTCATTCATGTAAAGGGTTGAAAGATATCCGGGCTGACGTTTTCTCACGATCAAGATGTCACTTCCAATGAAGCCTACACATTACTGTTGTAAACAATGCTGGCGAGACTAGAGTCTCCTTCCTCTCTCTAACATGGTTACTGTCCACGTGTTGGTTTGTATGAACAAGTTGAAGAAAAAAGAGAGTTGTTTTCATTCAAAAAGCCAACATTAAAATGGAAACGATTGTTGAATGAATTCATTTCTAATGGTCCTTGAACGAACTACGTGCTAGAAACACTTCTGTGAGGAAAAGTAACAAAAATCACGATCACAGTGAGTAAAAATGTGACGGGAGAGATAAAAGCCCAGACACAGTTTAGGGTTAACAGCTTCTTGTTTCATGTAATGGGCCTTTTTCCCAGCAGACTTGTCATAGTGACAAACATGGAATGCAGACATCACAAAGTTATTGAAGTTTATCCTTTAAACCTGTGCTTTTCAAGATAGTACAATTTTTTCCACAAAAAAATGCAGATGAAAACAATAAAAATCTCTTTTTTTTTCTATGGATTTCCAATCAGACCAAAGCTGGAAGCAAACAGCGCAGAGAGGAATGTAAAGTTGTGTCTGTTGAACTTGTGTTTCAAGCCATTACGTCGCCATGTTCAAACACTGATTATCAATGCTTTAAACACTGTTTATTTTCCACACCATCGCCTGCAAAACATTCAGTATTTTCAGCTCTTACCTGTGAGAAAGCAATCCCAAACGTCACTCCGGCAATGATGGCCATGTTGGTTTCCATGAATGAAGTGACCAGCTCATAGCAGCCCTGAAACACAGGGGGCAGGTTAGTTTGCAGAGGGGACAGGGAAATGTTATATGTGCAAATTAGGGGCAAGATGGATGTCTGGGAGAATATCTGAGTCAACTGTTAGAGTGCGGAAGCGGGAGATTGGTTTGAAAAAGTGAGTGAGGACCTGTCAGGTGTAAACACGCCTTCTTTATAGAGCACTTCATAAAGGACATAAATATCCTGGAGCCAGACAGGCCAGAGGCAGAGAGACGCAACCTGACATACTGACCTGGTGGAAAACCTTGCTCGGGGCTAGGGTTGCATTGCGGAGGTCTTCTGGGTTGCAGTCGGAGGAGTTAAAGCAGCAGCTGGCAGGAATGCCGTTGGATGGGTAATACACACTGCCGAACCAACTGGTGTAGTTAGTAACTCCACAGCAGCGCAGCTACAAACGTACGGAAAAAAGAGGGCAATGAGAGCAGATGAGGACTGAAACACAAGGCGGATACGGTTTCACATTTTTTGAAACACAAATCCCCTGTGAAGACCAAAATAACAATGTGTCTGTCTTCCTCTGAATAGTTTCTGACTTCCTGACCTTCTCTGTATCCCTGAGGCCCTCTTACTTCTTATAGACAACATAAAGCTTTAAAGTTGTGTCACAAAAGTTGCAGTTCATTCACACATAATTCTTTTGTTGGTGGTTTATTTATTGTTTCCCTGTCTGATTTGACTACTGATGTTTTGGAGTGCTAGCTCCTCCGCTAACCGAACTGGCGAGCTAACAGCAGCAACACTGTTGTCTTGGTTAATGTCAAGTTGTGATTGCAAAGACATCGCAAACAATCAACCTTTCATTCAAAGTGACACTGAATCACAGCAGTCATATCTACGATGGGTGTCATGTCAAGCGTATGCACACCCCTTCAAAATAAAGGTTTCTTCTTTTTGGCCTTCTGGTGAGATTGGCTGACAGTTAGAGGAAAGATACAACTGCTAGTCCTTTATAAAAAAATGCAAACTATAAGCATTAAGGGCTGTGTTTTGGTTTGTTGCCGATACGTTTATTATCCGTTTGATGATTTCACGTCACAGGGACTCACCTTGTGCTGCAGGTTATCAACGGCGCGGCTCGCCTCATCCTCTGCGTTGTAGTTCAGGACGGCGTCGGTGTATGTCCTGTGAAAGGTTCCCTTTATCTGCAGGATGCAGACACACAATCACACGCGTTAACAGCATAAAGGCGCTTTGCACGGCTGTAGTGTTTGGACTCAAAACTGGTTAAACGGTGTATTGCATGCTGACCTCATGGCGAAACACGAATCCAGAGATCCCAGCCACTAACTCAGCAAGGAAGACCAGCGACAGAAACATGGCATACTACAGAGAGAGAGAGGGAGGGGAGATTTGCATAGTTTGCATAAAAACCCTCTGCCTTAGGAGTGTCATTTACCTGTGCACACACACACACACCACACACACACACACACACACACACACACACACACTTGACCACCATTAACTGAGTAAAGTGCCCTGCAGCATCTATTGGATTTCAGATCCCTCTCCACAGGATAGCGGTCAGCCATTATTCCCTTTATCATGTGACCTGAGGCTAATTAATCAGCATGCACAACACTCCTTCTCTCCTGCTGTAACAGGACACCCCACCCTTCCTCCGGCAACCTCTCACCAGCTTCAGCATCCATGGGCTTCCTCTGCAGGTGGCGAAGCATCCGAACAGGCCAAAAACGATGATGACGGTCCCGGTGCCAATGAGGACGTACGGGGCGTTGGTGGAGTTGTCGGCTATCAGAGAGATGTACGGGCCCAGCATCAACTTCCCCCATACTCCCACCGCCAGCAGGATGGCTCCTGTTATCTGGAGGGCGGAGGGGGTTGGAGAGACGGATGTAACAGAGAGAGCACAGGGAACAGAATGAAAGCAGGGAACAGGCCTTTATCTTTGCACTTTTTTTTTTGTTGCGATGTTACAATAGCGGCGTTTTAGCAGCGCGGCGCCGGGGGTGGGGGAGGAGAACGAGGATCA
Organism: Acanthopagrus latus; assembly: GCF_904848185.1. Taxonomy (NCBI): domain Eukaryota; kingdom Metazoa; phylum Chordata; class Actinopteri; order Spariformes; family Sparidae; genus Acanthopagrus; species Acanthopagrus latus. The sequence goes on along the minus strand of NC_051047.1, from coordinate 9,518,951 downwards.
AGGTGGAACAAGAAAGGAGAGCAATTAGAGCAAGGAGGAGGAGACGAGAGACAGAAGACACAAATATATCTGGAGTGCGGCACAGTGATCACCTGCTTTATGAATATGCCTGCACACACACGCGCGCGCGCGCGCAGAAAGAAAGAGAGGAAAAGAAAAGGGACGCGTCAAAGAAGCTCTTTGATCCGAGGCGAGACGCTTCCTCCTGTTGCGCCTCTCTTAGCATTTCAAATGAAGGCTGCGGATAAAAGAGCGCGTTGTGCGAGGCAGCTGAAGCGGCGTGTGTCTCAGCTGGGTATGTCTTGCTGGCAGTGGGAAGAGAGCGGGGTGTGGAGCGGCTGCTGATGATCTAGCGGGGGGCCAGCTCATCACACTACCCTCTCCTTCCACACAAGAGGAGGCCGCTCGCCGTCCTGCTGCCAGGCCCTCTGGGTAGAGAGGGAGCAGCCTGTGCGGGTGTCTCTGTGCACCCTGACACCGCCACGAGCGGCGAGGAAGGAGCTCTCAGCAGAGAGCGAGCCAACGTGACTGAAGCAGCAGAGGGGAAGGCTCCATACGTTTTGCGTAAAAATGGCAGCAATACAGAAGGACACATAAAATGTTTCTCACTCCGGCTCTGACTATAGTTTAAAGTCTTATTTGCCGTGCTAACAGCTTGCACTTTGCCCCTTTGGCAGGGTGTGCACTTAATGATCGGGCAAAGGTTCCCCAGTCTCTGCCAGTCTCCTCCACTGCTGGACTGTTCTGAATCTGGGTAGCGCGGGTGGTTATTTTAGACTTCGTTTTGCGAATGCCAACCTCAGCGGACAGATATTACTGGCTGAACTTAATCGCTTCTCACGCATACATCCACACGCGAATTCCCAGATCAACATATTGCACACAAGGACCATGAGTTTAGGGTGAGATGGTGAGAAGGGTTACCGCGAGAACACACACACACACACACACTGAAATGCAGTGAATGGCAGCTGTGGAAGAAAGGAAAAGCTATAAAATTATACAGCTGGTTTAAGGTCACTCTTATTTTATCAAGCAATCGTTTGGTCTATAAACTGTCTGAAAATTGCTAAAAGAAATGTCTATTATAATTGCCCAGTACTTACAGTGTACAATCATAGAAGACCAAGAAACCACTATATTACATTTTTGCTTGAAAAAAAGACCAACTAAACTCACTGATTTATCCAAAAATATCACTAATGCATCAATCCCCTTGTATTTGTGGCTTAAACATGTAGCTGTGGTTTCCTGTTACGTAAGCCAAACCGGTATAAATGGCCACTATTGACGATTTGTGGGCAGTGAGATGTGAGATGATGAATCCCCAGTTGCACGACATTCGATGGAGCTGAACCGCACAGAGCAAACAAAGAAGACACAACATTTTCCAATTAAAATCATCTCAAGAGTTGGACGTTTTTGTAATCTCTTTATCTGCGATCCTCATCCTGTCGTTTCCTGTCCTACTGGAGCCGCTGTGAGCGCAGATGGCCGACGTTTTCCATTGGCCTGGCAGTGTTCTGGGTTGGTTTTCATATTGTTCAACGTAAATCATCATGTAGTCTACATATATCGTGTCATGGCACATAACGTCATATCAGCCACCACGCTTTGAACAGAAGCAATGTTGCAATGTTAATGTAATGCAAAGTAGGACTACAACCAATGATTATTTTCATTATCGATTAATCTACTGACTCAAATAATTTATTTCTCATTTTGTTTAGAAACGTCAGAGGATTTTTTTGACAGCCTGAGGTGAGGCCTTGAAATGTCTGACCAACCGTCCAAAACCCAAAGGTATCCAGTTTCCAAACACGACAAAGAAAAGCATCAAATTGTCGCTTTTGAGGAGCAGTAAATGTTCGGCATTTCGTGAGCAAAACAACAAAACAAATCCTTCTATTACCATATTCTATGGTTATTGTGATGTGAGACCATATATAATCTTAAGCCCAGCTCAGACCAAACATTCACAACCAGATGAAACCACATCAGGGCGTTGCAGGAGAAGGTTGTAGCAGTGTGAACTGTCTCAGCTCCACTCAGGTCAGCTGATGGCATCGCCCGCAACTCAACCTGTAGCGTCACCAGTGGCTGGTTTTGGAACCTACTGAACGTCACCTGTTTTCACAGCCAATCAGTGCATCGTGGCAAAATCAGCTGTTTTAGGTCAGTTACAAACTGTCATTCGGTTTGTTTGTTTTTTGGAGGGGGGGTGGGGGAAAGAGAAAATCACCTCATCAATTTGCAAGTCCGTACGACACGAGCCATAAAACTTGAATTTACTACTGCACTGACAGCTCCACGCTGCTTCTCCTCTGCTCTGCCGCCACTGTCTCGCCACTCGCTCTCTCTCTCTCGCTCGACCACACGTTTGTTACGCACACACCTGCTGTCATCTAATCATTAGAATAGCAGCTGCGGCAAAGCAACTTACTATCACCGTTCACATTTGGTGACGCAACAAATTCACATCCGAACTCAGCAGACTGTTCTGCTTGTCCTCATACTCCGCTTGTACTTGCCATCACCCACCCCCGCGTCAAACATCTCATTGTGTTAATATTTTATGATGGTTCCAGTAGTCTTGCCGATATTACAACGTTGATGTTGAGGTATTAGGTCAACAATATCCTGATATTTTAGCATGTATGAATATCAGTCATGCTGCTTCCACTGACCATCTACACTACACACTCCGATACCGCAGCAGCTGTGCACCTGGGTAGAGTTTGTAGAGACAAACACGAGTTAATTCACTCATCTGTGCTCACTAAATCTTTGTTTTTCTTACCGTCGGATGTGCATAAACTTGCGGGAATGAGCTGTTTAAAATACAAAAATGTGAATTAATTGGTTATCTTGTCAGTATCGGCTGAGATAAAAAAAAATCCTATCGTGAATCCCTAAATGGATCCCTTTCTTTCTGTCCATATGAAGTGAAGGACGGCAGGCTGATGATTTGATTCGTCAGTGACGACACCCGCTGCTTCTATTAACAGTGATTCTCACAGCCAGAGCATGTGACCGTCATTAAAGAGAACGGAGCCCTGGATGATGATGTTTATGTCATCAGCAGCAAAATGTCTGGCCTTTAAGGAGCTGTCGTCGCATCACAAATAAGGGATCATCTTGTCGGTGCTGGAGTGTTCATTTTAAAGCCGACAGGGAAATCAAGGAACAGGGCCGAGATATCTAGACTCCATGTCTGCTTGCTGAATCCCAAACAGCCTCAGACCCCCTCTCTTTCCTCCCCCTCCTGCTCCTCCCGGGAGCCCCCTCCAACCCCCTTGCATGTTTTGTTTGAAATTCAATGCCAGGCTGGCCACCCTGGTTACAGCACAGGGTTTAAAACAGGTCACCCCCTCTTCCCTCCTCCTCCTCCTCCTCCTCCTCCTCCTCCTTCTCCTCCGGCCTAATAAAGAAGCAGAAGGTGCGATGACAAAATATGCTGGCGAGGACACCACGCAGGCTCCGCCACCTGCTCTGCATTCAGCCGTCCTGTATGTGTGTGTGTGTGTGTGTGTGTTTGTGCGCGTAAGTATGGCGACGTAGCTATTCACACTTGGGACATTATTCGCCGCGACAAGCTGATGACAGTGAGGCCAATTCGAACTCTGTGCCAGCGAAGCTCTCCCTGCTTGCACCCCCGGGGGCTGGAGAGAGCCACTGAGCTGTGAGACTCTCGTGCTCTTTGGACATCTGAAACTTGATGCTGTGGATGTAAGGGAGCGCCAGGAGACGGGCCCGATCCCAACTAAATATAAAAGTTCATATCTGTGGCACCGGCAACATGTCTGCAGTGGGGGCAGACAGCACAGCTCTTCCTCTTTTTAAGCCCTCGTGAACACATCAGGCTTGATTTCAGTTCTGCGTTTCCATCACAACCGTCTTGTGCTATCTCTAAAGGGTTACTTTTGTTCGGGGGCCAACAAGCAGCAGCTATTTTCACTTCCTCCAGTTCCTCAGAGTGAATGAACCCTTCAGATCCTAAACACATTACGGACTGATAAATGTCTTCAGAGCACTCTTATTGGATGAAACCTACCCAGCTATATCTGGTTGCTATCAGAAATCCAGCAAACAGGAATGTCATTACATACATTTATGGCCCTTCCGTTGCTGACCCTTGCTAGTATGTGGTCTTGCTTGCACTGCTGGATCAAATGTGAGGACTCGACTGGTAATGGAAAGGTAAACAAAGGCCTGTATCCAAACCACTGAAGAGCAAACAGTGAATGAGAGGCACTGTTTCACTTATCGAGCTAATCTCGAAATCATTTCTTGCCGAAATAGGAAGCAGTTGTCCCCAAATGTATTTGTTTCGAGAGATGCTCTCGAAGTGATACGCTGGCTCAAATCCTGAGGACCCTCGACTACAAAGAGTGTTAATTACAGCGAAAACGCGGGCAGAATCCATTCTTCCTGCCTGCTTAGAATTGTGGATGCAGCTTTTTATGAATCCAAATCAGAGCGAGAGCTTCGCAACAATCCCCCAGAGGAGGATCTCAACTCTTTGGTATAATTTGAGGCTCTTGTGGGGCTGCGTTTTGTATAATTTAGTAGGGTGTGTCGAATGTTTTTTTTTTTTCCTTTGGCCCCTCCATTATCCAGTATGTAAATGTGGTGGGCAAAATATCAAGCAGAGACGGAGAGGGAGCAGCTGGGTACAGGTGCACCAAGGAAAAGGAGAGGTAGTCTGCACAGACGTCTGCAAGTCCCAAAAAAAGGTTCATACAAACCACACATGGGTGTTATTTTTTATCGTGTCATGTATTCCTCATAAGTGGAGCTGGGCCTTTTTTTTGCCTGTTCCTCACCTGCTTTGTGTCCACGGGTCTGTTTGCCCAACAAAGATGAAACACTGTAAGGTTTTAGTGTGCTAACTTTTTTTTTCCTTTGTGGACAAAATATTAGAAACACTGGCGACTACTCAGTCAATCAATTCATCCATGTATGAATCAAAAAGGTAAAACCCCTCTTCTCCAGTTAGAGTATGTACTGCTTTTCTTTGTCAAGCATAATAGTATGACTGAATGTTTGGATTTTGGACTGCTGGTTGGACAAAATAATATGGTACCATCACAATAAATGGTACTTTTGTGTCTCATTCCCAACTTATTAAAAACTGACGCTTTGGTAAGGCGGCCGGCCCGTCCTGTAATCGACAGGGGAAACGCAGAGCATCATCATTTGATGAGTTGGGAATGAGATTCAAAAAATCATTTTCATCTTTCAAATAGCACCTTTCAGTCCACAGTATCTGGCTGTTAACAAACAATGAAACACTTTATGAATCATTTATCAAGCATGTTAACAATGGCCGTCCAAATAACGTCAGTAGATGAACTACACAGTATTTATTGAACAATTACAGTATTATATATACACTGTTTCAGTGTACACAAATAATATACACAAATTCACCATTTATTAATGATGTTTATTTAAAAAAAAAAAAAAGTCTTACCGAAAAGACACATGCAAGGGTGATAAGTATTTTTTAAAACTAATTTCTAATCCAAAACCCAGCGACCCTTCATCAGATTAATAACTGCTAGTTGCAGATGGGGCCTTCTATATTGTGCTATATATTTTGCCCCACCAATACAAAGCACAACCTCAGAGGAGGTAATCATTGAAGTACAAGTATTTGCTGCAGATATTTCCCGCAGACCTTGTTGTATTCTCGTCACATAACATTCAAGTATGCCTCTTAAACAGGTTGCCCTCCAGAAACAAATGGCCTCACTGGGTCTGTGTAATCTGTGTGAGGGTATCCAAAAGGGGCTGCAGGGTCCCTTTAAGGATGTATAGCGGTAGAATGTACAGCACCGTTGTGTGGACACAGCGGGCCTCATCACACAGAGCGGAGCGGAGCGGAGCAGGCCGGACCGTCCACACGGCCCAGTCACAGCGCTGCGGTGATGTTCCGCTCACCTCCTCCACCGCGCTAAACTGACAACAACCATGATGCTACGTGCGCCGTGTGCCGCTCGCACCACTGACGCCCAGCGCCCACCGTATGTGTAGTAACCCTAAACACTGGTTACATCACCACAAGACGACCGTCGCCGTACGTTCAACCTAAAAAAAAAAAAAGCGGCGGGGCGTTAAGCTAAGCGCCGTCGACCGTTTAGCCTAAATGGACCGAAACAACGGCGTGATTCCGTCGATGATGCTGCCGCTGTCCAGCCCTTCATCGCGCACCACGAAAACACACGGCGCGCGCACACTCGCACAGAACGGCGGATTAGGATGCGTACTGCGATCATTTTCTGCAGGAAAAAAAAAAGAAAGAAAGAAAGAAAGGACGACGACGAAAGGTTACGTACCCAGAAGACGAAGGAGTAGACGATGAGGAGGGTTTTGAGGCAGGTGATGACCGGTTTAGTTTCCATGGTGGAGCGAGCGCCGGAGCCGTGCTGATACTAACGGAGCCGTCTGTGTGCGGAGTGTCGCGCTGCAGCCACGCGCTGATGCAGCCACACAGCGTCACCGGAGCAGCGCATCACACACAGCGTGCGTTATGATGAGCGGCGCCTCAGCCAGTGCGAAGGGGGAAGACATGATGATCGCCTCTCCATTGTTCACCGTGCGCTTATTTCATCTTCATCGCGCTCAGTGTTTGGAGGGGATAGCAGACATCAGGAGGGGAACGTTTCCACTCTGGTGTGGTAATGAAGTGAAGGCAATTACGGTCTAAATAGTCTTAAAGGTCCCTTCTAGATTGATTGAAACATGCAGAAAAATGCACCAAGAAATACTCAGACCACATGTCGTGCATAACGTCAGTCCTGATAATAACTACCAAATATTCATTCATTTCAGTCCAAGGATTTCAACCCTTTAAATACCTTTGTTTACATGATGTAACTGTTTTGGTTTTTTTATATGAAAACAACACCACAAAATCACAAAAAGATGTAATTTTCCATGTACTTGATATATCATAGTCTTTATGGCAGTTTTTGACATGGAACATTTTTTGGTACTAAATGTTGTCCTTTATCAGTTGCATGAGCCCCCAAGGACACAACGGAAATGGCATGTATTTCACCCATGAGACTAAATACGGGTAATTTATCCTATCTAGTAAAAAACAGTAAATAATAAAAATTACAAAAACTCATCCAGGTCACCCATACGAACACTAGTTGAATAAAAGTCTAAAAATGTCTGAAATTAAAAGTACTTAGCAAGTAATCTGCAAGGTAACTCATAACTACAGTTATCAAGTAAATGTATTGTGGCAAAAACTATAATATTTGCCTCCTAAATGTGGAAGTATAAAGATACAGAGAATGGAAATACTCACGTAAGTACCCCAAAATTGTAATTAACTATAGTACTTGAGTAAATGTATTTTGTTACATCCCATCCCTGAGTCAATTAATAGAAATTGTACTATATAACAGTAATAGTAATACAAAAGTATTGTTGGAGAAATGTTAATACTATCTCAAATAAAAGTATTTATACTTTTGTATATCTTATGGAGAGGGAGCTCTTTGATGGCTCATTCACTTTAAGAGTGGTGGTGGGTGGAGCACAATGATTTGGTTAGTTAAATTCAAGTTAAAGGGTGCTGAATTTGTATGAGCTAACTGCCTGTTTCACATGCAAAACTCTCTGATCACTGCGTACTCGGTATTCAGCAGGCCTGCTCATGCAGAAGTTGTGTATATACAGTCACATTGGCTGTCCTGAGTGTTGCATTAAGCCTGAAAATACCACGAAAACAGAATCAATCTACGCACAAAAGACAGGCCTAATTCCTATTTAAAGAGGCTATGACTGATTCATAAGATAAGATCAACGTTATTGATCCCTCACAGAGAAACTGAATTCATGTTGTCTCATGTATATTCACTGCAGCTAGCGGTAATAAATACACAATGACCACCTATCAAAGGCAGTCTGGTCCTGCGGGGTAAGTTTCCATACACTGTAAGCACCTGTAAAAAAACACATCCATCACTTATTAAAACCCCCACAACACAGACTCAAACCCAGCAACCGCCCCTCTCACCTTTGCTTGATTGTGCTGTGTATAGTTGCTTTTGAACCAAAAGCAAATATATCACATCCTACAAGCTCCTCCGTCATTAGCAGACAGAGCACATCAGGATCATGCAAAGGTTTAATTGATGAGTGTTATTGTAGGTTAGTTGTTCTGCAGCACAATTACTTCAAAATATGTGAATATTTTCATTTCTTGGCTAAACACTGACAACAAAATCACTGGTTTATGCAAACACTGATAACAGTCTGAAATAATATGGGGGTGAATCAGGCTTCATCAAGGGGCTTTGTAAAGTGTTTCACACTGTAAAAGCACAATGGAGTGCAATTGTTGCAAAATTAGGGCATTCAAAGACTGCTCGACATTAAAGCCACCTGCAGTAAAATCAGCGGAGGACAAACAACCAAGGAAGGTCATCAATTTGAGTAGGAGCACATAAAAGAGTGTTTGGCACAACTTGTCCTACATTTGAAAAGCAATAAGTGGGCGAAGACATTTCAAATGTCAAATGCTGCAGAGGAGATGAAAAACAAACAACACGACAGAGTGCATCTCGCCAAGACTTTACAATGACATTTATTAAGAAAGTTAAAGGGCCACAGTGCATTCTGTCCAAAACTGTATCACTGCCCCGACACAATACAGGTCATACTCCTTAATATACAGTCAGGAAGATACAACATGTTCATGGACATTATCATGCTGTTTCAATCTCTTCCAGTTGTACACAGACACATCGTTCCATATCAGTTCACTCTAAATGTCTCTGCTATAGATCTAAACACATGGAGAGAAGTTCGGTTGATATTTTGCTTTTAAATCAGCGGAGCAGTGTGGTGTGTAGGTGTCATTTATCAAACAATATTTCCACAGTCCCAACTCAATGTCAATTTTCTTGCCTTTTTCCTGAGCGTGTGACCCTGTCACATGTCTGTCGATGTGCAGATTCAGAGACCATTATAATGTCATCCATAGCACTTTCAAGATTTTATCACAAAAGTTTCTAAAAAGGCTAGTGCTTGGATGTTGAGTTGGACATTCATACTATATTTCTACAGCCTCAGCATCATGAATTACTTCTTCATGGATATTGTCATTAAGATCTAATGCAAAATGTTACAGGATAAGTTTATAACACAGGATTTGTGATGTGATTAACAAGTACTACCAAGAACATGTGGTCTGCAGTGAACAGAGCTTTTAGTGGTTTATCATTTGTCCTAAGCACTTAAAGGAGACATATCATGCTCATTTTCAAGTTCCTAATGTCATTTTGAGTTACTAGTAGAATATCAACCCTCTGCTGAACACCCAGTTTCATCTGATTGGTCAGTTCACACATGCCTGTGCCAGCGCTGCCAGCAACAACAGAGCAGCTGCGCTAAAACAATTGTTATGTGCCAAACCAGCTGCTAGGCATAAACTGCAATAATCTGTGATGTTGTGTGATGTCATAAAGTCATGAAATTATTGGCGGGACTACTGAAGAGGCGTTCAGGAGCTGTGTTTATATGGGAGTGAGGAGCGTCTGATGGTGTGGACTTTGAGTTTTAAACTTTCGAGATCTTTTACAGGCACAAAAGCATTCATAGTATAAAACACTGAAGGAAACATAAAGTATTATATGTCTCCTTTAATACCTAGGACAGCCTGAAATTAAATGTAAAACATGAGGAAAAAATACAGCAAAGACTGAAACTATCACTAGTTCACAATGTATTGACCTTACTGTTCGAATCACTGTCTTCTTGAATGCGAGACATAGTCCGATTCATTTAATAAATACAGGAACCACTGAGTAGGCAAAAATGTACTGTATCATTACATTAACAATCCATGGGTCCAACTGAGCTAAAACTGAAAAAAAAAAAAATGTTAAAAACCAAGAAAAAAAACACACAAACACATAATCAGTCACTACATAACACAGACATTTTGTTTCTTCAAGTGTGTTCAGTCAGTAGTAAGTACATGGGCTCCTACATTAAAAGTGCTCAAACATACACTTCTTTAAGACCCTGGGCCTCTTGCAAGAATCACAAGGACAACAAAAAGATTTGTTCTGAAGTGGTACCAACCAGTGACTTCAGTAAACATTTTTTTGAGTCACCTCTCTAAAGAAGTGGACAAGTGGTCCTACCCTGTCAGTACAGAAAGTCAGAATTATCATCTGAATGAATAAGCAGGGGCGCCTATCCACCAACACTGATTGGTTCCATTCTGGGCATTTGAGTGAATAACCAAAAACATACTGGTTCGGTTCAGCTGGAACGTGAACCAAAGCGTGTCATATTCTGCAGGTTGTTGCTCTTTCACTGATGAGGCATCTGTGCTTACAAGAATCTTGAACACAGCTGGTTTAAGAACAAAGGCTAATTTGGTGTAAAAGGGGAAGAAGAGGTTCAACAATGTGTTATGTAAGTTCTACTGGCATACTTTGGCATAGCAACCAGCACAACTGAGTATTTGTTTGGTTAAGTCTCTCAATCTTACATCTGCCTCACAGTGTTTAAGCAGGTCCAACATGTCTTAAACCTTCTTTATCATTAACACATTACTGCCGCCTGTATAAAGATATTTTTGTTTAATGTGTTCTAAAGCTTATTCAAAGCCATCTTTTTTTTGGCTGCTGATTTCTGATAGCAGGATGGCAAGGTTAGTGGTGTGAAATTCCTCTTCCTACTCTTCTGACAAGTTTTGAATGAAACTTGGCGAAAATGGAGCAAAACAGAGACAATTTTAGGGACGTTGATCATCACATCTCATGACACACTTGTAAGGTCGAAACGATCAATTTGCAACAAGTTCGTGCGAATCTGCAACAAGTTAGTGAATCTGACTCGGAACAAAGCAAAGGGAGTTTAACATAAAAGTACAAAAATGTTCTTGCAAGAGGCCTTACATGTAAGTAAAACTAGTGTGTGTTCCCTGGTCTATTCAGCTACTCTTTACATGAGAAGGTGAGAAGATGTGAGAGCATCCTCAGATTCTTTACGTCAGTCAGCAGCTGGGTGATTGATAGTCTCTACACGGACGATTGTGTCGAAGACACAACGAGGGAAGAATATGTGAAAGGGCAGCAGTGAAGCCACTGTAAGTTCTCACCAAGCTCTCTCAAAGGCACCAGTCGTCTGATATGAACCTCAGCCCCTGTATAATCTGAATCCCTGATGTGCTGCCGGGTTCACACACTAGAGTTCATTCGGCTCCGTGACACAACTCCCGAGTCCCTCCTCTTCAAGGCTTTCATCATTTTCAAAGCAGTGAGGACTCCTTTCAAGGTTCTGGTCCCCCTGGGTCTAAAATGGTACCGTCTCTACACTGACCCAAACTCAGTCATCCACGCTTCGTATTTTTCCAGGTCGGCTGCGGAGACAGACTTAGAGATCTTCTTTAGCGTGAGGGTGAAGTCCTCCATGGTCACAGGCATCTGCAGCTCATCTTTGGAGAGAGCTCGGATCTCCTCTGGGCTCAGGCCTTGGATTCGACGACGCATCGCCATCATGGACGCATCTCTAAAGTACATATAAAGATAGAAGAAGAGGGGCAGGGCTTTTAGTACTTATAATATTTCTGCTAGTTTTGATTCCAACTCAAGTTTGACTTGATGGAGTCTAGGCTGTGATCACTAAGCCACATCTGGGTGGAGTCTGCAGGCCACACAGGCTGTGTGTGGATAATACTGACACACACATCCAAGGACAACAAAACAATGCAAGCCGTAGATAAGAATGAGAACATGAAATATCTGTCGTTCCAAGAGGCGCTACAGTAGAAAGCACCACGAGGACAAGGACAGGATGGGATGGAGAAGTGTTGTACGAAAGCAACTATCAAACAGCGACCAGAAGTAATGCTCAGCATATAAACACATTCCAGTGATCAGTGCATACGTGTGAGTCTACAGGGCCAAAACAATCCTGACTGTGTATAAAGAGGCAGCTCCAAGGAAACAAAAAGAATAGGTACGACTGATCTGACAATCGAATGATCATTTTGTCATTTGACTTGGTGTGTGTTAAATACATGAGTTTATTGTTTTGTAATTGATTTAATGGAGATTTATGTGACTCTGCGAGTGTAGTGATAAAATGTATATGCAGACAAACAGATTGAGAGCTAGTAAGACAGTATAACTTAATTGGCACTTCTGCCTGCTCCACTGTTACACTACATATCATTAGGTGTGATTTATAGCCCCTGCACCATCACATATACTGTGTATGTAAACATCATTGTTGATGATTTGTCAGTCACCATTATCAAACGTCTGAACTCATCTTGAAAGAGACTCAAAACACTTCACAATGGAGAATAAAATTCTAAAGCTCAATATGACAGAAAGAATGGCTCGAATGTTAAGAAAGAAAATTATGAAATCCATCAATTATAAACAATAATCTAAAATTAACTTTATCAATGACTGACTGAAACTGAATAGCAGACTGTAAAAATAATAGCACAATGAGTGAAAGTGGAGTTCTGCATTCAAAATGCTACTTAAGAACAAGTAGTGAAGTATAATCATCAAAATACACTTAAAGCGCCCAAAGTAAAAGTGTTCATTATCCACAATGGTCCATTTAAGATGATCAAATACCAGCTGCAGCAGCTGGTAATGTTATCAACTTGCGAGTCTGTCAGTGTGTCATCATGGTATAATGTGGTCCTGAAGACACCTTCTGTACCGGCAACCACAGCAGCAGTTTTCAGTACTTTGCCAGATGTTCATTTGTCTGTCTAGTCTAGTCACGGGTCAGAATGTGAACATACCAATGGGTGTCACAGTTTGTGCAATTCCATTGTAAGATGGTTTCGAGTAATTATGATTATGATGTAGGAATGTATAATCACTAATGTAGTTTCCAGACAGCTTAATCTATAATACATCATGATGGATTAGTTGAATTAATTTGGTATTAAAACCCTAAAGAACTAAAGCTTTCAAAAAAATGTAACTCAACAAAATATTTGTCTCCAAACTGCAGCAAAGTAGAAGTCTAGCTGCTTAGTCATATTCCACTTCTGTCAATGAATGAACATGACCTGCACTCTATGAGACAGTCCTCTTTAGTTCACTGTGTACATTCCTCTATATCTCTGAACATGTCAAGTCTGTCTAGCCAGTGCTATTTGACTTTTAAAAAGTGAGTTTTAGAATTGCACAGTTCATGATACAACAGATTGCACAGGTTTTGTCATCTGTTACATTATTTTGGATTTTCTTCAATATTAATGTGTGAGTTTCGGTTTTGAGCTAACATGGTCATGTTGCTTGGTTTTGCCAATAAGGAGATGAAGGATGAACTCATAATGAACTGAACATCCATTTATCATTTTGAACACACACACCTGCAGACGTTGGTGATGTCTGCTCCAGAGTAGCCCTCAATCTTCTCAGCGATGAGGTCCAGGTCCACGTCAGGAGCCACATCCACTTCCCTCAGGTTGATTTTTAGAAGCTCTACACGACCCACAGCTACACACAAACACACACAAACAAACAACATAATCACATATGAGGTTTGGGATTGTTGCGCGCAGCCTCTCGATTGGACCACTACAGTGCCTGTCACTTTCGTTTGTTGTGCGGGATGGAGACACCTGTGGGCAGAGGGATGTAGATCCGCTTCTCCAGCCGTCGCCGCAACGCCTCGTCGATGTCCCAGGGGAAGTTGGTGGCAGCGAGGACCATCACCATCTTCGAGGGGTCATCATTTTCCAGAGCTCCCCCGACGCCTGGTCACAAGACACACAGCAACAACAACATTAAACTGCATTTAACTGCACCATGACACATAATCCTGGTATCTATCTAGGTGGTATTCTTATTTTTTTTGTATCATACTTGGTTTTCTACACTTTATGTTCAGGTACCCAGGTATTACGTAGTTGCTGAAATGCATACCAGGAGCAAATTTGGCTCTTTATTAATGATAACAAAGAGCTTGTTTACTCCTTATTCACAACAATGAGACAAATAACTCACAGTTTTTGTACAGAACAAGGCCTTAATCACTGCTTAATAATGACACAAAAAGAGGCAATATGCTGGTAGTGTTAATGCTACTAAGCAACTAATTAATAGTGAAAGTGTGTACCCTAACCCTAGTGTGTACGCTGTCACAGCTTCATCTCAGCACTGCTATACTCCACCTACCATCCATCTGAACCAGAAGTTCTGATTTGACCCTGCGGCTGGCTTCATGTTCATCTGACGTTCCCCTTCTGCCACAGATAGAGTCAATCTCATCTATGAAGATGGTTGTCGGTGCATAAAACCGGGCCTGTGGAAAATGAACAGTTTAAGACATTTTTCGCTGCCATTTAACAAAATATTTAAATCTTTAGTTTGGTGTTTGTAGATTTTTCTAAACAGTCACCATACATGCTCATCAGCGTACCATTTCAAACAGCAGACGAACAAGTTTCTCTGACTCGCCCCTGTATTTGGAGGTGAGGGTGGAGGAGGACACGTTGAAGAAAGTAGTCCCGCATTCTGTGGCCACAGCTTTGGCTAACATGGTCTTCCCGGTCCCAGGAGGGCCGACCATCAACACACCCTGAGACAAAATGTTGCACACTGTTAAAACATATGACATACAAACAAACATACACCTTGTGTAGTATTTTCTAATTCAGCTTTTATCTAAATCTGATTTAGGTAAATTTACCTACAGTGATTTAGGTAAATTTACCTAAATCAGACTATAAGCTAGTCATCATCGACTAGCATATTTTAATCAGACTCGGCTATCATTTTGTTTTCTCTTCCTTCATTCACTCATTTGCTCGTTCAATCCATTTGATTAATTCACTAATAAATCACTGATCAAACTTGGAGATGTAGGCAGTTGTTCAGAGGTCTGGAACCAGACCACATGAAGATGATTGTGCAATGAATGCATTCAAAAAATAAGTTAGTTCATTGACAGAAACAGAATATTCACAAGTGGGAACAGTGAGTATTTTGACAGTGCTGGACAACAGCCCGCGTTCGTCATCTTTCAAAAATTAATCAGAGCCTGAGCAGGCTTTCAGAGTGGAAGAGCAATTATTGTTTATTTTTAGGAATGAATAACTGCAGACTCTGTACGTCACTCACATCCATTATAGACAAACAAATAAGGAACAAGCATTTAGATCCACAGTGCTGATAAACAGGAGAAAACAGCTGAACAAGAGTGCATCCGCTCCATGACTTACTACAGATGTGATCAGGCTATTATTCTCCTTTTTCATTTTAGAATACTCAATACATACAATGCATTGCATAGAAAAAATAACATGGACTTAATTTCTGTCCATTTTTTTGTGCATATCGTTACCCTGAGTTACTTGATAAAAAGGGAAACTTTTCCAATATCAAACCTGATTTGTATCCTGACAATATTGGTGGTTTATCAAAAAATGTTAAACTTGTCTCCATTTTGCGACCAGAGCCCCCTCACCTTAAATGTTCACAACAGCATATTTTAGTGTACTGACTAACCCTAACCCTTAAAGTGATTAGAAACGCTGCAGCCCTTTTTCAGTTTTATGTGGTCAGGAAGTAACAATTTCAAATATACTGTCCTTATCCAAAACCAACACTGATTTCCAGTTGTTTCATCAAGGGGCTTCTGTAAAGGTCAGAGCTGCACATAATTAGAGGATCGAAACAAAATAATGAGACTACACCACAACCATTACAGACTCAAGATAATGCTGGTGTTCAGATTTATACACATACATATACATATATGAGAGGCTGTTATTATTGGGCTTTACCATGCATCTCAATTAATTCTCTTCCAGTGTTCCCTAATACAACCTGACCAAATTCTCACTTTTCTGTAGTCTGTTACATCCTGTGTTTAAATGTCAAGACCGTTGAACAAAGCTGTCATCTCCGATGCAAATCTCTTTTGTAAACTGTCACAGCCGTTGTGATGTCTGACTTTTCTGTATCTGGTTTCTGTCTGTTGCTATGGAGACTGCATAAAATCACAATCATTTGAATGTACTTGTAATCCCTACTGTGACAGAATCCATACGGGTTAATGGGTTTCATATTCCTTGCAGGGTGGGGTGTAGAAAGATGAAACAATGATGACAGGATTGATCATAGTCTCAGCAGGAGCAGGTAGCAGTGGGATGGCTCACCTGCAGTTAACGTTCAGGAATAGTCAGAAGCCTACAGGGGAAGACTGACGAAACAGAGCTGCACAGACCTCTATACTAAATGTCAACTGTGATGAATCAAATACCTTCAGCCTACATGAGTGCCAATACATCAGTGATTAACTTAAAATGTCTTTTTGCTTTAACTAATTTACGAATCTTTCGTTTTTCTGCTTAAGAGTTCAATTATGCATGCATTTCCTCCACAAATGAAAGTCACTGTGCTGCGCTAAAAACCGATACAAAAATTAACCCTCACATGGCCAGCCTGAGGGAAAAGAGGCCTCACATGATGTCAAGTTCAACCGAGGCTGGTAGAGAGGGAAACATACTGGCCATTCAGTAGAGTCGTGTACATAGATGCTGAGAGGGAGCATGACTTTGCAGACACGAGGAAAATGTTGGAAAATGCACCTAACACATAAACATTCACCCTAGAGGGTTTGTACAAAGTTTGAAGAATACTTATTTAAACCGTTTTGTTGACGAAGTTAGGAATATGCTTAAATACAAGTATACTTCTTGAAAATGGACTTTCTGGCCAAAAATACTGAAATGGCTTCAAATATAAGCCACAGAAAGGAAGGCATAGTGCACAAACTGTACAAAAGTTGTTTGACCTGATGGGGGAGAGCTTTAATTTTAAAACGCTGTACAAACAAGTTGTGAAAGAACATCCAGCTGTTGTACCAGGTCCAAATGTAGCTATACCTTTTTACTTTGTAGAAAATGCACATTACCCTGAGCAGGTATAATTCATTCATTATTTTTTGTTGTCATGACAGAACAATTAAAACCTGGGACAAATTCCCGTTAGAAGCCAGAGGATATTTCTGTCAATATTTACCCCTGGAACACTCAGGATGAGAACTGACAGCCTGCTCTAGGAGACAACTGGTTTTCAAATCGTCTGATCAATCAGAATCAGAATCTTCAAAGCTTCTCAATTTCTTTTTGTGGATTTATCTGACCATTAATAATTGCAAAGAAATGTCACCAACTCCTGCATCTTCAATGCTGGAAGCTTGGAACAGGAGATGAAGAAATAGTCCAAAGTGTGGCTTTATTTCATGAAGAATGATCCCATCAGTGGCAGTTATAATGTCTGAAAATGATCAGTTCAGGTAAGAATGGAAACACCATCAATATGCTGAAACAGCTTTCTATGTGACTTAGGCTTATATTTCAGGAATGTCATGTATTTGACAATTGAGCGCTTCTTAAATGAGTAGCATGTGAATTACCAAGGCTAAATATTTTGGCCTAGCAGGTTTTTTCTTTTAATAAGAAAACCTGAATGAAATGCTGTTCAAATATTCTCTCATTGTATCCATTTCAAATTATGACAGACTGTTGCTACAACTAGCTCTCAAGGCTGAGACAGTGTGTGACTGCTGTGTTGCCGAACTGCTTAGGCTCACCCAGGCTACAGCAAGATGAGCTCAAGTCATCTATCAGTTGAAAACCTGTGTAGATGTCCACACAGAAAACTGAATAGAGGAATCAACGTTAAAGAACCAGAACATTAAGCAGAGTTGTTTATGGCACTGGCATCAATCAAATCTTATCAATTCCCAGCGCCGTGGAGCACACTGCCTGTGAAAGACTACATACATTAACATTTATGATGACACTGATGTCCTCTTGGTATCTGTTACTTAGATGAGATGACGGCACAGCTGTGATTGTGTGCTGTGTATGTCTGTGTAATATGGTAATTCTCACCTTTGTGAAAACACAAAAAACAAACCCCCATCAAAGTAGCACATGGATAAATTAATCACTTAATTATTAATGAGGCAACAGAGGACAAACGTATTGCATCATATCATGCATTATACTGTATTAGCGCATTCACACATGAATACATACATTACTCCCCCCTTTTTTCCTCTGTTTATCTCCGTGAGTTCTGAATCACTGAGTCAAACACATTCAAGTAATGCATACAGCTCAGAGAGTATGTAAGAGACAGGTGAGTGTATTTGTACCTTCCAGGGGCGACGAATGCCCTTAAAGAAGTCAGGCATCCACATAGGCAAGACCACTGCCTCTCTCAGCAGCTTCTTAGCATCTTCCAGATCCGCAATGTCCTCCCTACAGTGCATCCGAAGAATTAGGTCACAGTGCTGAGACAAAAATCCCCCCACAGCAAAACATATGTGAAAGGAGTATGTCAGACTCTGTATATGCAACCGTACCAGTGAACGTTTGGGTTGCGGGACACAATATCTCTCTCCAGTGAGTCCACCAGGTCGCTGTCATATCCCGTGCTGTCAAACTTCTTCTGCTCTACATCCCCTGGTACTTCTCCAGCCCCTTTCTTTCCCTGATGAAGAAAAAGAAGAAAAAAGAATTAAAAGCACAGTTTTTTCAAGTTCAAACAATCAATCAAACTGCTGTAGTCTGACCTTATCATCTTTGGCCTTTGTGCCTCGGGCATCTCTGATTCCCGGCCGGTCAGCTTTAGGGTTGGCCTGGCCGCGGCCTCCTGGCCCTGCCCCTCGATGCTGCAGACCGGGGGACTCCTTCCTCTGCTGTTTCACTGCACTGTTGGGACGCTTTACTGCAACAGGATTCCTAGACACACACACACATAATAGAAGGACATAACTGCAGACAGAAACATCTTAAATCATTTTCAATGGGGAGATAATCGTACTAACATTGTGTGCCAACATTCCGACACTCTGTGTGGAGGTTGATGTCCCCTTTAATGACCAGATAGTGAGTCACACTGTGCTGCCAGAGATAAAACTGATTATGCAAAATATGTCCCTTTGTACTTCAAAGTGCTTCCTTATAGAGGCGTTTTGTTCCACAGACTTCGTGGGTACTATGAGTAATCAGTTCTGACAGAACATCCAGAAGTCCCCTGGATCACAGGTGGGCCCCTAAGCAGGTGAAAGAAAGAAATCACACTGGAAGGCAAAAGCTAAATACCCCCCACACACAGACTTGCTCCAAGTTCTTGTATTGCATGCAGAGTGACACAGTGTTCAACTTACAGAGAGCGTTGTTATAAAGAATGATTTCTTGGAGACTCAGTGAATCTATCTCCAATCATCCATCCATTGTCTGTAACCGCTTTATCCCTTTTGCTGTGGGGGTTTTTGCTGGAGCCAATCCCAGCTGTCTCTGGGTGAAGGCAGGGTACTCCCTGGACAAGTCGCCAGCTCATAGCAGGGCCCTTCACTGATGGCAGAGGCTGCCATGCAAGGTGCCAACTGCACATCAGGAGCAAGCTGGGGTTCAGTATCTTACTCAAGAACATTTCAACATGCAGCTCAGCCCAGCCTGGGAGAGCTGCGATTTGAACCAGCGACTTTCTGATCAATAGCCAACTTGCTCTACTCGCTGAACTACAGCCACCCATATCTCCAATCAAAGGGTCAAAAATCTAAACACACACACACACACACACACACACACACACACACACCTGTGTTCTGCAGGGATGGGAGGGGGCCACACTGCTGGATCTTCAGGTCTCTCCTCAGACTGAGGGGCTAGGATGTCAACTGGCTTCTCTGACTTGAAGCTCTCGAGCGTTCCCATGATGCCTTTGACCTGCTCATACTCCTCAGTCAGTTCCTGCCTGACCTTGTTGCAAACAGAAGAAGAAGAGTGCTGTGTCAGTATCGCATAACAGAACACCCTAATGAAAATACAGGGGTTGACATGTACAGATGCTCTGGTAAAAAAATGCAAGGTTTAGAGTACCGGGTTTATGTTTATTTAGGATACAGAGACAGCAGTCAATGGATAATAAATTCCAAAATGTCAGCATTGAAAAAAAAAATGAATACAAAAACTGTTACATACTAAGGGAGGGGACAAACCGAAGAGATTACCAACATATCAGGGAAAATGTAACTGACCATATCATGGAGGAATACACCGAGCTGCCACAACATTAACAGGATTAAAAGGTGAAGTGCATCCCAGCATTTGCGCAGATTTCACTTGACACAAATCAGCCACCCAAATATTGTTGCAGACCAAGTAAACACCCCCACATGGCAACGGCACTCCCTGAGATCAGTGGTCACCGCAGCAGGACAATGTGCCCTGCCACACTGCAAAAACAGCTGAGGAGCAGCTCCGAGGAACAAGACGAGGAGTTCAAGGCTTTCCCGATCTGAATTCAATCAAGCAGCTGCGAAAATGTGCCAGAGCAAGTCGAAATCATACCCTAGGATCCTGCGCCAACAGGTCAGAGTCAAGTCTTACCCTTCACAGGAACTCCACGGATTGGACCTGCTCTGGCACACTGCAACGGATGCTTCAAGATTTGGATCAGGAAAATGTGGCTTCCCTGCAGAACACTGCATTATAACAAGATAAGCAATGTTATGCACATCACCTTTTAGTTCTTCTAATGTTGTGGCTGACCAGTGCAGAAAACTGTCAAACAGGGACATTGGGACACGGGATTGAAACCTTTAGCTTTGAAAAAAACAAAAACAAAAACAAAAGAACGACATATGTTTTCTTTTTTGAAATAAAGGGAAAGGGAAGTGCATGGTTTTGATATATTGGCTGAATATCTCAAATATGTGCTGACCTGCAGTTAAAGGTATGGTAGGTAGGTTTGATAACTGCTGTATGAATGGTGTGATCAGGTGTGTGTGTGTGTGGGGGGGGGGACTCACCTGTTGCCACTTGACTTTGAGAGCAGGGTCTCTGAGGGACTGACAGTGCTTATGGATCTGCTGGATGACGCCCTGGTAGTACACAATGGAGGAGTCATAGTTCCCCAGCAGAGCATACTCCCGGCCCTTCTTGGCGTTGTCACATATCTCTGCCAGATTCATGGCGAATAGCAGCTGTACGGTGAGGGAGACAACAAGCAAGCTAACGTCAACTACAAGGACTGAGGACAGGAAGTCAATGTCGGCTTGTTAACTACAACGTTTTAAACTAGGTCAAAGCCATGATATCATCAGTCTTAGGTTACTTATTACAGGTAGGTGCAGCTCTGTGTGGAAGTCAGTTATCTATCAGATATTTTACAATACGCGGCAAAAGCCATGTTGGTTACGCTAGCTAATGTCAGGGACCGTGATTTTAGATTGGTCGCAGACAGTGCACCTGCCGGTTCAGTCAAGCCATTGCTTAAATCATCTCATTTTCTAGACATCTTGTCGACGTTAGCTTTGCTAGCTTGCTGCTAGGCCACAGACAGGAAACAAAACGAATCGTGTTGCATTAAATAACGTAAACGCGCCTTAATCCTCCCAGCATGTGTTAAATGTGGATGAAGACAGAAGCAGCCGAGCCGCAAGCCCAGTTATATCCCTTAACAGCGAATAGAGCGTGGAAGTAATTGTCATACCTGCATGAAAAGCACTTGTTTGTGCCGTTTGTTTGAATCAGAGGTCCTGTATTGAGGAAAGTGTTACCATGGTCGCAGAGAGACGCCGTGTGAGGAATACAGGCGGCTAGATTACTGTGCTGCATTCGCGGCGAGCTGGTAAAAATGATAATCCTGCTACGTGATGGTCGGAAAACATCCTCTCCAAAACATAGACACATTTACGTGGACGCCGGTCTGTTGCCGCCGTACGTCAGCGTGTCCGTCATATTGGATGAGGCAGGTCTGCTCTGTAAACAAATACAGGTAGGTGTGACAACTGTGGGTTTTCTGAAGAAAAAACACTAAACTATTTTTTAAATGAATCATTACTATATGATTTATATTAACTCACCAGTACTAATAACTGAGACACATTATTTATTTATTTATTGTTTTTAAATTAACAATGTCTGCAATTGAAAATAAGACACTGCAACTGACACTGAGTCTGCTTTCTTTTCTTTTCTTCTTTCACGGGAAAAAAAAAAGAAAAGGAGGAAAGAAAAAAGAAAAAAAGTGCTGTGGTAATAATGAAGTTGCAGACGGCTACTATTATGAATATGCACTATTTGACAATTAAGTAAGTAACCTTGAATTTTAGCACTTAGTCCTCATATGATGTTAATCAAACAAAATGTAGACAACTGACTTGCATGATATATGGTGCATATTTATAATAGTAGCTTACTGCAAAACTGCATTTTTTTTTTAACCATAACATGTTATTGTATACCGTATAATAAGTGTACACTTTTCTGTCATGATGTATATCACTTCGCTGCTAAAAGAAAGCGGACTCACTGCTGTATCTTATTTTGATTTGAATTTCATTGATTGCCATTATTAGTACTTATATATAAGTCAATGAATGATAAAACAATTCATCAGAATTAGTTAAATGTAAACCTCTTTCATTCAGGAAACCCTCAGATTTCACATCTACTTGTATTTGTTTACAGGGCAGACCTGCCACATCTTTGCAGCGTCTACGTATATATGTCTGTGGTCGGAACAACAGCTGTTGTAAAGCTGTCTTTACTGCAGCAACGTGTCGCTATCACATTTGTTTTATTGATGAAGCAGAAGTTTGATCTCATGCCGGAATTGCATTATTTACTACGTTAACATGACCAGTTGGCAGCACATATGCTGTGAACAAGAGCGTTTGCTACTTTACAGGACTTCGCGAACGTCTCATTATGGTTATAGCTGTACACAATCTGGCCACTGGTCGTCGCTAAAGTCCAGCCAAATATTTCAAACCATGACGCTGATCACAAGGTCCCTTTTGAGCTGTTCTGGAGCTTTCAAGCTTACTTCATGATCTTCATCAGCAAAACCAGTTTACCTAGTTTAAATGAAATTATAAATGTACGGTTTCCAATGTTTTTTTTTTTCCAGAACACTTGAAGGACTACTTGTCCATGTTGGACATGTCCATATATGTAAGAACTTGCTATCCATGTAACATCAACATATAGGGACAGCATACAACCAGAGGTTACTTGGTGAATTTTGCTGTCTTTAAGGCCCAGCTAGCTTTTAGCATGCCAACATCAGTAAGACATCTCTGTAGCACGATACAGAAACACCTTTGACATAACCTCAAATCTCCTCTTTCTACACATTCTGATGAACATTTTACTTGACTTGGCTCGACTTACATGTTGCACCTTTAATGTCAACCAATAAAAACACACCTAAAATAAAATCGTGTTATTTTATTGTTCGTTGCGTGTAAGCATGTACATGCACATCATGACACAGGAGAAACCTCAGAAATCGTATTGGTAAAACCACTTTTATTGATTTGCAGCCTCACATTGTCACAAATCTCCATAGTGTTGGAAAGGTGTTTTGCATTATTGTACACATGCAACAAAAGAATCAGTCCAGATTTTGCTTCGTGTCGTCGATGCTATCCGGTCTAACAAGACCACTGAGCATGTATTCACTCGTGCATTTCAAGTAAACTATGTCTATTTGCAGTTTTTTTTTTTCTGTCATGAGTGAGCTCTCTCCTGTTGTGTACAAGAATGATCCAACGCAAAGCTCGTTATGTTCATATTCATATTTGAGTAACACACATTTAGCGACAGCACCGAAACGCATGCTGCATTTATATATATATATTTTTTAACAAACTGAAATATCACTTTAAGTCAACCTCTTTTAGAAAATGATTGCACAGCTTTGTTCACAGTTTTAAATCTACTTTCTTGGTCCCATTATTTACATTGATCTATTTTGTCTCTTAATAAGCTGTCTGTATTGAATAGTGTAGATAAGTTGTAGTGCTACTAGACAGCTGATTGCATATAATGAGTCTAGGTATTAAAGTACTCTGTAATGCTTTTTTTTTTAAAGTTTTTTAGTCAAAGTGATTTTGAGTGCAGTTTGAGCTACAGATGTTTGGCATACCTCCATAATCATTCATGCATTTCACTGAAATGTTGGTTTAATATTGTGCAAACTTAAAGGCCCATTCCATCTGTAACAGTGCCTTACATCAGGCAGGGAAAATGGGAAACAAAATGGGACGTTTGTCTTCCTTTTCTGACTCAAGATCGTAAGAATTCAGTGGCGCTGTCAAGGAGGAACGCCGCCTCGCTCAGCACCGTTGCTGTTCCCGAAGGCTGCGACGACCTTCTCACGCTCCGGGTACATTCATATAGGAACGGAGGTGACCTCAGCATTCACAAGTTCCTGCTTCCCGCTCTCTCTGGTCCCACAGCTGCCTGCTTTCGCTCAGCTGCTTCAGTCTCATGGGTTTGTGGCTCTTGAGTCTGTAAGCCAGAGTCAGAAAGATAGCGTCGACATTGTCCCTCTCGGCAGGGTCTTTGGCCGATGTCTCGAACAGCGGGAAGTTGTAGCTGTCAGCGAGACGCTGCGCCGCCGAGGTGGGGACCTCCCGGCGGTCCCGCAGGTCACACTTGTTGCCCACCATGATGCGCGGCACCATGGGCCCCACAGAGTGTCGGCGGCACTCCTCGATCCACTCAGGGATGCTCTCGAAGGAGGAGAGGCTGGTCACGTCGTACACGAAGATGACAGCATGGACGCTGCGGTAGTAGTGCTCCACCATGCTCTTCCTGAAGCGCTCCTGACCCGCCGTGTCCCAGATCTGCAACTGACACAGCAGGAAATATATTGTGATATGACTAAATAAAATTTAAAGCCCACCCTCCAGTCAGAGGTGTGTTTGTCTTCTTGTTCCTACAGCTGCATGTGGGAGCTTCACTGTGTAGAATGATGTAGGTGCAGGGTTTGACACAAGAAGGCTTTTTGTTTTTTTTTACATTCATAGCCAAATGATCTTTAAAGGTCCAACCTGTAAGAAAAGTTCATTTTTGAGTCATATTGCCAACTCGTACAATACTGACACTTTGGGGTGGTAGGTCGGGACGGTCGGCACCCAAAAGCTTCAGTATTACTTGGGAAGGAGACACGAAAATCAACTTCTCTTACAAATAGGACACTTAAAAAGGACACAGAAGCCCAAAGCCAACAGTGTGTTAATCATCCGCCAGTTGTCTTTGACTTCCCAATCCAAAACTGTCTGCGGCATGCCACTGAACATACGTGTCTTAAATAATCAACCACAGATGCAGAGCTTCAT
The DNA here is from genome assembly GCF_904848185.1 of Acanthopagrus latus. Taxonomy (NCBI): domain Eukaryota; kingdom Metazoa; phylum Chordata; class Actinopteri; order Spariformes; family Sparidae; genus Acanthopagrus; species Acanthopagrus latus. Next base: position 9,493,778 of record NC_051047.1, on the reverse strand, counting down.
TTCTACAAATGACTGCTGGGCTATGTTGGCTGTGTAATGATCTTGAATCTTAAAATGAGAATTACAATTGAGGTGCATTTTTGAGGACATTTGGTGAGACATACCAGTGTCGAAGGAACATGTCACCCTGTAAAGACTCAATGAGGAATATGATGCATAGACAATACTTACTGGTGGACAGATTCCTGCTAGGTCTTTTCATGGATTTGCTCACAATAATAACAGTAATATAAAGAGTGTGTGACTGGAGGGTGGGGTGTACTACCAAATGTATGCACCAGTGAAGGCAGCATGAAATGTAATCAAACCCTGAATATGCAGAGCCTGGGAGAAATGAGCATTATTCCATACAGATCACAGTGTTAGGCACCAATTCATTTTCATTACTAATGGCTGGATTCCATTCAGTAGCATCAGGCTCTGGGTCCTGGTATTGTGCTCAGGCTTGGCTTACTGGCCCACTGTGGTCTTCTGTCTATGACAAGTCAAAATATCAGCTGTTACAAAACTTGTTTGTGGGTATCTGGTATAAAAATTAAAAAGAAAAGAAAAAAAAAACATACTCGTGTTCCCCTTTTGCTGTGCAGGCCACCTCCTCTTCTAGGTGCCTGATGTCTGTCTGCTATATAAAGTGATGATCTCATGGTGTGTTGGTGTGTAGCCCTGCAGCTGGTCATTTTAAAGAGGTAGGCCTGTCTGTTGTGGCGGTGCGATCAGCCCGCACAGCCGCTGGAGTCAGACAAACAGGCTCCAGGTCAGTTTCTCCTCTGTGCCCGCCCATGACCGCAGCTCGGTCCCACAGGCCTGGTTATTCTTGCAGGAAGCCGAGGTGCGCGTCTCACATGAACACATTAAAAACATAGGTGTCCTCTCACCTTGATGATCTCCCCATCGAGATCCAGCGTCCTCTCTCTGAAATCGACCCCGATCGTTGCCTCCGGGTTCTTCAGGAAAGTTCCCCCGCAGAACCTGTAAGTCAAACACGTCTTCCCCACGTTTGAATCTCCGATGACGATTAACTTGAAGATGCGAGCCTGTGCAGGCTCATAGTCGCGGTGCGACGACAGCTCTAAAGAGTCGTTTTGACTGAAAACGGTGTCAAATTCGTCCCCAGGTTTGTTTTCTATTGCCATCGCTCATCTTCTCGCGGTCTAGATGTGAGCGGCGCCGAAACATCGCGAGAACGTGAGAGGCCAATGGGTGTCTGTGGAAAATGTGTCACGGATGAGACAGCGTCCCCGTTATTTACCACTTTACCCACATTTCTACAATATGTTTCTAATCCTCTGTTTTATTTCGGACATTCTTCAATAATCAACATGTATTTTCGGTTTCTACACCTCTTTACAAGAGTAGTGCATAAATTAATCATATATGCACATAGACTATTAGACTTTTTAAAGCCTAACACAGGGTATTTTCCTCCTCCTATTCACTGCCTTGGAAATAGTCAAGGGAGAAAACTTCAGTTCTTATCATATCTAAAAGTGGTATTTGAAGTTCTTAAGGCTAACTCGAAATTGCATTGCATTGTGGGTAATGTAGCTTTTGAGAAGCAGTGAAATGGGCGAGCTTTGCACCATTTATATTCCCCTCATTCCTCTTCCTTGTCAAAACCTTATGCCTACATTACCCACAATGCAAACTGAGCCACTGACTGACACAGTTACAGACAATTTATCAGATCACATGTAGCTTTCTCTGGAGCCACAAAAGGCTTTGTACTACTTTTTTCACATATGCAGTAGCATTCCCCAGGACCTGTAAACACACTTTAATGAGAAAAAATGGTAGAATTACCCTTTAAAATAGTGCTTTCCTGAAATAAAGACCTGCTACAGTACACCTCATTAAGCTCTCAATATTCACAGATCCTCTTATCTTCATTTCTCCCCTGTATTCAGTTTCAACATTTAGTTGGATTATAAACACCATTTTATCAGCACTTAGGAATCTTGTATTGGTTATCATCAAAAAAATAAAAATACACAAATGCTGCTCTATATCAGTTGCAGATGTTTATTTGACACATACACCAAAACAGCTTTATAATCCAGATCACGAGTGTTAGCACAGCCAATCACTCCTCACCTTCTCACACACACGCACAAGTTAAGATTTCACTTCTATCCATCATAAAGAGAGACAGCAGCAGGAGCTACACTCATTAACTGGGGGGAGGACAATGGCTTCCAAACTGTTTTTTGTGGGTTTTTTTTGTTTTTATATATACACATGCAGACAAAATGTCCTTCACCTAAAACAATTCATCAGGACCAAAGAATACTTAAAACACTTGAATTTTGATTCCTAATTGTAAAATAAATGTTAAATTACAAAAAAAATTTTGATAAGAAAACACACACACTCAAAATAAATTTCATAAAATTTGTCATTTGTCACCAAAACCACTTTTTTTCACTACATCAAAACAAAAACAAACATCAATCATGGCATACAGGCAGAAGCCTAAACCTGAGTGAGCGTACAGTGCATTGGCTTCTTCTCATCGTACTGTAGTTTCGCAGCACCAGCAGTGTGTATGACCTCTTTGTGTGCACTGGCAACAGAAAAAAAGGACAGCAACATTTTAAGCCCTGTAAATGACCAGTTGTTTGTCATAAACATGAGGCACTTGAGCTGCCTGACATCCCGAGCGTCAGTAAAGATTTAATACCAATCATATGCAGGTGTGCTCATTTATTCAAGCTAAATAAAAAGTTATGAGCAAATATTTCTGTCGCAAATCTCCTAAACATACATAACACGAGCATTAAAGGGATCTTCCACCAATAGTCAGCTGGAGTGCAAAGTTTGACCTATTATGTCGTTCAGAGCTCTGGAAGAGCTTTGTCAAGTATAAATAAATTCTTGCTGCTTTGCAAACCAGGAGCGGAAACAATGTGGGTGTTCACCAAGAAGGAAAGCTCTGACAAAAAAAAAAGCAATACACTGCATTATGGAGGTGGTTTTGTTATGCCTCCCTAAGAATCTGGAAAATGTAGCAAACAGCCTCCTGCCCCACGTTTCCCCGCTCCAACATACCGGATTCAAATGATCAGCTCATGAATAAATTCCGCTGAAGCCTGATAACAACCAGTTCATTTCGATCTGGTGTGTTGGGGCTCAGGACCAGGATTACAAAATACTGCGTATATAGACCGTGAACTCAAGAGCAAGAATGGGCATCTTCGCATTTTGGCTTCGATCAATGTGTTTGCTAGACGCGCATCCCCTGTTTTCTTTTCCACGCTGCCAGAAGTCCTTTAATCTTGTATTCCAAATGTCATTTTGTTTTCTACATGGATCTTGATAGCCTTATTAATTAAATTCTCTTTCCCAACAGACATTTTAACTTGTTGCAGCAGGGAAAGCACAGATGGAAGCAATAACATTAAAGATGGCTCAGTTCCAGCAATTAATTATCTTGTGAAGAACACCTGTGTTTGAAGTCTAATTGTCTGGTGCTCAGGGGGCCAAAGTTTCATTCCACATTTTCCCTCTGGTCTTGTGACATCAATCCTCAGTTTGGAAACCAGTGCATTCTGGGAAGTGTAGGATTCTGTGTGTCTAAAGCATTTAAATCATCAGTTCTCATCTTTGTTAATCTGCCTCTCACCAGTTCCCCAAATTACACTGAGGTGTCACAATTTAGTTCGTAGATGGTTCAATCATACATTTGTCTTGAGTAATGGTGTAATAAGGTATCTCTCCAACATCATACTGTCAGGACAGGATAAAAGTGGAAGAACACAGTCCTCATGTCTCAAACGAGAGCCCCTTTCAAGGCAGACAATTTGACTTGTCAAAGAAGGAAAAGCACAGGTGTGACCAATGACATTAACGATGGCTTCACTGTCTGCTTGTCCCAGTAAGTCACGTAGGTGAGGAAGCTCGGACATTACCAGAGCCCTGTAAGTAGCTCAGCCAAATGGACTGCAGCCATCATTAATTCCACCTGTGCCTTTCCCTGATTTGGCGAGACAAAATGTCTGCCATGGAAAGAGACTAAAGCCAGATTGTGACAGCCTCCACTGTAAATGACTGGCTTTAATACTAAATTGAATGTGGATCTGTGACCTCCTCTCCTGGCAGGCAGAACCCTGCAAAAACCCATTTAATTATAAATAAGTTAAACTTTTCTTTGACACAATTGACACATTTCCATCACCAGTTCTCATCTGAGAACGAGCTAGAGCTGCCAGAGTCCGAGTCTGCGTCTGTCAAACCGTCAAAGTCCCAGTCGGCACTTGAGCCGCTGTCGTCGTCCTCCTCTGTAGAGAAGCTGTGCGCGGAGCCCAGGCATGCAGGGTAGACGCGCGTAGAAACGTACACGGGCCCAAAGGTGGACACATACACAGCCATTACATTCTTCCATGTGTCCCTGGCTGGGTCGTATTCATGGATAAGGACCCTGTTTTTGTTGTGCTGCAGTAACGTCTGAGTGAGGAGGAGCAGCTTGTTGTTGTGCTGGATCACCTGGTAATTAAGAGCGCGGCTGTCGATGGGAATGTCACCCAGCCTCTTCCATTCCCCCCTGGTGGGGCTGTAGGCTTTCACCACGGGGATGTCACACACGCAGATGATCTGGTCCTGGAACACGCAGGCCTTGTGAAGCTTGTCCCTTCTCAGCGAGCCACAGTGGCGCCAGCGGTTCCTCTTGGGATCGTAGCAGAGCATCCTCCTTTTATTCACCACGTACAAGTGGTCATTTAGTGCCACCACCTGCATTTTACCCAAAGAATGAGGCAGAGGAGCCACAAACGTCCACTGGTTCCGCTGGACACTGTAACACTCGACCTCCTTCAGTCGGGCGTCCGTCACTGGATTTCTGCCACCCAGAAGGTACACATGGCCATTGAGATAGCCCATGCCAGAGTGTATCCTCCCCAGCGGTCTCTCTGCCAACTCCTGCCAGCTGTTGAGCACCGGGTTGTACAGCCAGAAGTGTTTGGAGAGATGGGAGGCTAGGAACAAGTTGTTTTCAGGTGAAGCACAGGCGATTAAGGACTCCATGGTGGACCGTTTATAATCCTGGCTGCTGAGGTCCTGTAAAGGCGGAGCCATGAAATACAGGTCCTCCGAGTAAGGGTCGCAGCACATTATGTTATCGTTGGGCAGGCCGAAGAAGAGGATCATCTCTTTTGCGCTCACGCCTATCCTGTGCTTTGGCGCGTCCAGAGTCGCCGACATTCCGCAGCCGTCCTCGGCCGACCGGTGGAAGAAAGAGGCGAGGTATTTCTCGATCAGAGGTCTCGCCATGAGGCCCTCCAGGTAACACTTGTCCTTCTCGGCAAACAGGTTCCAGCGTACACAGGTCAGCGCCTGCAGGGCATCCTCTCTTTTCTGCGGCGCGTTGGCCTCTATCCACTGCAGGGCGGCCGCGCACACCTTCCTCTCACAGTCCACGTCCAGGGTGTTGAGGGACAGCAACTCCTTCAGCTGCTTCAGGTCCAGCTCGCACAGCTCTCCCCCGTTACACACCTGGTTGAAGTTCTTGGCAATGAAAGCTTGTGCGTTCCCCTTCAGCTCAGGGTTGTCATAGGTGTCCGCAAACTTCAGTATGCCCACGCAGTTGGAGAGGTCCAGCCTCCTTGACATGAACCCAGAGCAGGCTTTCCTGATGTACTCGAGCTGGAGCATGTTGGCCGCTGCGTACAGCCTCTGGACGTTGCCCTCCGTGATGGTCACCCTGCCCGTGTAACAATAGTCGATGATGACGGACATGGACTCGGCGTCCACCCCTCGGATGACCACTCTCTCCTGCATGCTCTCATTCAACCCCCCGGTGAACATGCTCTTGAAGTACGGGCTGGCGGCGGCCAGCACGTTGCGGCTACACAGGAAAAGTTGATCGATGTCACCTCTGGCCGACTCTCCGCCGGGCTCCAGCGACTCCTCCTCACACTCGACCCCGATGGTGACGTCCCCGAGCAGCCGGCAGTCGTACAGAAATTTCAGCTCTTGTATCAAACCCCGAGCGTGCTCCACGTCCTCCAGCACCTCGGGACCGCTGAAGAAACTCAGCGCCGAAGCCATGGCTGCAACTCCGGTGAACAGTTTGCCGTTTCACGTCGTCGAAGGTCCGAGATAACCGGCTGTCAAGCGGTTTACATGCTCAATAACGCGGAGGGGTCCGTCCGCCGATGCTGACACATCCGTTTATCAAGCACAATCAGACGCTGTGTGCTGTGGAAAATACATTACCAACGATTTAGCAGCGCGACGGTCGCCTGTGTGTCTGAAAGCCAACACCTCTCGGTCTCCAAATGGTCATAATGTCGACGTACTCTACATTCATACTCTACAAATTATATCCCGAGAGTCGCTGTTGTATTAGTGTCAATTTTCCTTGATTTTTCTGGTCAACGCTGTCATCTGTTTTGAGTCGAGCAGACGTTCACGGAGCTCGTAAAATAACACTGTCTTCGGCCGGGGTCGGAACTACATTTCTGGGAAAATTACCAAAATAAAGCCCCATTTCATGTAAGTGTTGCACGGATTAACCTCTTTTCTCACTCTTTATCAAACTTAATAAGACCTCTAATTGTTTCGGTGCCAGTCTTCACGTTTACCACATTCCGCTTCTTAAATATGTCATCTTGACCCAAAATGGGACAAATTGAATCTCTTACTTTGAAGCAAACATGGCTGGCTTCCGCGCTCGTTCACACAACCTTGCTAAGACAGGCACTTCTCTGATTGGTCAATGTAACTGGGTCGAATTACGGTTGGTTGATCGAGATTAATTTGAAATTATAAAATGATTTTTCTTTTAAATTAGTATAATTATAAAAATCTAAATGTACTTTTACCTTTGAATTTGAATTTTGAAAATCATAGCATTTAGTATTCATTTTGAATTTGAAAAGTAGATTTGTCCAAATCTATAATAAAAATAACAACAACAACAACAACAACAATAATAATAACATTATTATTAATAATAATATTAGTAATCATGATAATAGCTTATCAAATGCAAGCCTTATATTATTAATATTATTGTTCTTCTTCTTCTTCTTCTTCTTTGTGTTGTTGCTGTTGTCATTATTAACAACTCCTGTGAATAAAATCATGAGTTAAGCCCATTTGCAATTAATATTCAAAGATATACATCCTCACTACACCTGGAATACAAATTCTCTGCCATTACTTCTCCCCGCTGGTAGATGGCACAGAGCAAATCAACCAAACATGCCACCATACTTACGAACTAATAATCCATGGGATGTCTGAATGCAGTTCCTGCTGCAACATCAAAAATTCACTTCACTTTCAAATTCTACTGCAGTTTTATATTCACACTGCACTCTAAAAATAATACCCCTTTATGAGGGTATTACCACACAAACCACCTCTCTATAAAGCATCACATATTACGTCAACCATACAATCCTGTTCCAGTATTCTTGCTCGACCAAGCACACTTTCATTAGCCTACTTGTAACCCATATAAAGTAGCAGTCATACTACAACCTTACTATTCATGGTAACAGCTGTCTTGCACTTAGATATATGCTGTCCAGTGCTGTTTTTTGTTGTCTTATGTCTAAGCTTCTTTTTATTATTCATGCACGTAAGTCTAAATCCTTTGTATCTATAACATCTCACCACAACCAAAGGTGCAAGCAAACAAGCAATAATCACATTTATTTATATTTATAATATATAATTTGCATATTTATCATTTCTGTTATGTACAAGTCATTTTTTACATCACTGTAAACTGAACAACTTTAGATTTGTTACTGTTCTTTGGACAAAATAATTTCAAGATGTATGGCAAAATTGTATTGGAATAAAAGGAATTCAAGATGGGTCCATCTTTATTGCAAAGCTCAAATTTCATACAAGACATTAATTGCAATGACTATATAAATGGCTCTAATGTGCTTGTTCAGTGACATTTGTTACATTTATATCATCAGATAACTGTGTACTTCTATACTATAAACACAACCAGAGCCATGCGTACTCAGACCCAGCTTTAAGTATATCTACGGCTAAGGTCGTTGATCCTGCGCAGAGCGTCCTGGTTGTGGATGGTCTTGTGGACTGTGATGATGAAGGGGAAGGCGGAGGGCAGCTCAACCCTTCGGCTCAGCTTCTGGTGGCCCCAGTGGAGGCAGCGCAGCCTCTCAGCCAGGTCCCGTCTGCCTGCCTGCTCCAGTCCGTCTTGCAGCAGCTTGGTCTTATTGGGCTTATCCCATGATTTCTCATACCTAATGAGGATGGACATCGGAGAAACATCTAAGACTGAAGAAGTGAGCAGGAGAACAGGAGTGTAGTGGAGTATTAGTTTCAGGCTCTACAGTGTGTAAAAAGCCTGAAAGTCATAGCTCAGTAGACCAAAGGAAAACCTAAATTACCCCCATGGTGATATCCTTGTTATCGAAATTACAATATCAAGTTAGATACACACGCACACACACACACGTTACCAGCTTTCCAGCATGCTCCTAGCCTGGACACTCTTCTCTGCAGATTTGGTGTGGAACCGGCCTATCTCAGTTCTGTTGAAGCCAAGCTCGTACGCCAAAACGGTCCACTCAAAACCGAGCTTGCTGGAAATCTCCTGCAGTGTTTTCAGGTTAATCACAGCATCCTAAAAAAAGAAAAAAAAATCATCATCATCAACAAAATGTCTTTGTTGATTGAAGCTACATGACAGTGAAAATGAAAACAGATTACACATACCTCTTGGGCTTTGTTGGGCATTATCTCAAATTCCAAAAGATCAGCAGTGCAAGCCACACTCTAAGAAACCACCTTCATAAACCTATTCTAACAAAGATTCATATGATATATTAAACATACATTTACACTCCAGGATTCCTTATTGCAGGCAGAGATTGTATTCACTTACCCCAAGCTACAGTGTGCCACAAATGAGCGTGGTCTGAGTGTTACTGTGGAGATTCATCATCAACATACTAATCTGTTAAACATTAGCCACTTTAGCTCCAGGCTCCCCTGCAGTGATAACATGTCAGCTTAGACAACCCTCACCTGCTACCAGGTAAACAAATGTACTGTGCTAAAATTAGATTCAAGTCCTTTTTTGCTCAAGACTCAATACAGCTTATCAATAATTAACCTTGATAGCGATTGTATGTTAGCAGAGTGTGGATGTGATTCATGTTGTTGTGAATCTGTTTCATTCACTGTATTCTAATTCACCAGGATCATTTCGCAAAGCGAATGTTGTTTGCTCAGGGTACTTCATCTTCAGGCCCCTGCTGCCTCAATTGTTTTACATATCTTGGATAATTTTGTGGAATGTGTAAAACATGTAAAACTCAAGTATTTGCATTTGGGAAAATGCATTTTCAACTGAACAACTTGCCTCACAAAATGACTCTCTTTAGACAACCTGGTGACTGAGGAAGGAATATCAGATAGTGGTTGCAGCACCCCTAGAGCCAGAAATTGCATATTGTGCATTTAAACATCACATGTTCCTTTTAAACAAACAAATCATAAATCATTCGCTTAATCAAAAATTACATCTATTAATGGCAACTGTGAGTTCATAATGATGTCAGCCTGTCACTGTGCAGAGCAGAGTGACAGCGCCATCTGCAGTTGATTGTCACTGTTAATCCCTTTGAGAAATGAACTTTCTTGGTTTTCTTTAAACCACCAAATGAACTATATATATATATATTCAAGACAGGCAGAAAAAATACAAACATATTTTGAAAGGCTTTTATTCACTTTAAAAACTCACCTCCTCTTTAAATTCTTGTCATCCATAAAAAGCATCAGGACTCTATGTGCAATATCATTGCAGCGATCATGTTTACCAAAGAACGTTAAAAAATCTCAGCTCTCGTGTAAACGATAATGGAAAGGAAGAAGCTAAAAGATAATGTGTGTACACTTACTTCAACATGATGCCATACTTAAGGAACAGAGCGGATCATTTATTTTAACGTGTTAATCACTTAAAATTAAACTTGATAAAAGTGCTGCGAGGTCCAGCCAATAAATATAACTGACATGAATTTCACTACTTTTAAAACAGGCACGGGATGTAACACAAGGTTCAACTTCATATTTGACACCACAGACTGACAAAAATGAATAATCGAAAAAATTAGTCATAAGAAATCATTAAAAGCATGTACAAAAGCGTGGCCTATTTAGTTCTAATCTTTCAACTGGAGAGAAATTTTCATTCTGTTGAATGAAAGCCTTAACTATCCACAACGACAACTCAAAAAACACATATCAAAGAAGATCCAGTTCACATTTAACAAGTTATTATCAGAATATTGCCAGGTTGATTCATAGTGTGTCAGTCTGCAGGTAGTAAGGTAAAGATCCAGCCTGCTGGACCCATACTGGTTTCACTCATTACTTCGTCCTTCAGTGAAGTGTAGTGCTTTTCAGAAATGTTAACAGTCACTCTCTTGGGTCGCAGCCCCAAGAATGGGCCCTCCTGACGGCAAAATTTTCAATCAGTTGGGTCCCATGCAGCGTTACCCTGTGCACCTCGTGAGCGTCAGTTTATTTGGGTTCAGTAGCAGCCGTCTCTCCAGCTGCCGTCCCTCAGGGCACTCAGGGCAGCCAGGCTCTTTGGAGGAGTCAGCAAACTGCAGACGGAGAGAAACAGACCGAATCAATACCTAAATGAATCACATAAAATAAAAAGAGGCATCATCACCAGGCTGAGTAAACTCATAAACAGACTGCGTTCACTTGACATTTAACTACAGCACCCCCCTCAGGACAATCAGTGTAAATGTTTAGAGACCTGTGCTCTGTCCCAATTTCACACTATATTCTTGAACAGTTATGGGTGGCAAATAATGATTATCTTCCTATTAAGTTTTTATTTTTACAATTATTCAACCAACCATTTATCTATGGCTTACCAAGAAGAGCAGCAAATTCATCAGTGAGAACTAGGAACAATCAGATATTTGGCACTGCTTGAAAAATGGCTATAAATCACTCATCAGAATGGTGGCTGGTTTGATTTCTCTCCATTGACTAATCACTTAATCGACAGAATGTGCTCAAATAATCTTTATAGTATACAGTTTTTACAACTGCTAAAAAATTGAACATATTTAACACTTTATACTAACAGGAAATGCTAATAATATGTAACATTGGAGGTAAATTAAACTACAACTTCTGAAAACCAATTAAGCAAACAATAAAAGTTAAGTGTTCTTGTCAAATGTATGTAAACTTCTGACCACGACTGTATGTCTCACACATATATGCTTTTAGATGCTGAAAAAGGAATAATAGTCCAGGTTTTACAATCTGTATTCAGTCTATCTGCCCTTACCTGCGTGTTGGTTGGGCGATTTTGCCGGGACGAGGAACTCCACTTGTTCCGACAAAGGAGGCGGGGCGAGGAAGGGAGCTGCGAGGGACAGCTGATTGGTTGGCGCTGGCTTTAAGGGGCTGCATTACCAAACTGCTGCTGCTGGGTTTGAGGGGCTGTGGCAGCGCAGCACTGCTGGGGATGGAGTGTAGACTGATGGAGGTGGACAGGGGGGTGGAAGTGGGGCCCTGCTGCACGGTGGGGCTTACGTAGGCTGTGGCTTTTAGCGGGTGTCGGGGAGTGGTTGGGAAGTTCCCCACGCTCTGGACCCGCTGACTGAGCTGCCCTGGGGAGGGAACTGACACACAGCAACAGTTAGAGGAAGAGTCGGATAAGAGTGAGTCTAAAATCAGAGACGGAGTTGAAAAATACTGCGTTTGGAATGGCGCTGCCTTCAGGAAACAGTGCTCTACATTCACTCATGAATAAAAATGAGCCGTGTATGGCTGATTTATTCATAGACATGAAGAAGAGAGTCTTACTGGAGGACTGGAGTCGCGCAAGCCCACTGGACGAGTCAAAGCTCTGGCTGCTCCGGAGGGAGGATATCGTTGGCAAGGAGGAGGGGCCGTGGGAGGGTGGGTTGATGGGGGAAGCCAGGCATGGAATACTGGGAACACTGGGCATGCTGGGAGCTCGGATCAGGTTGGGCATGCTTCGCCGTAGCTTGTCTATGCAACCATAGCAACAAACCAGATCAGGTATGGTAGGTGTCCACTGTGTTTGGAGTTCTTAACTCACATTTCCAGCATTAGAGGGATGATTTAAAGGTTAAATATTACACTCATATTACAGCTAAGCAGTACACCAAAATATGTTTCTGAAGACATTTGGGGTGAGAAACAGGTCTAACAGTAACAATATCTTCATTCATATTTCATATTCGCTGCCTATTGGTTCCATTTAATAAGAATTGCATGGGCAGTGTGTGTCTGTTTAATCCCAGAACCTTTGTGAGTTAACAATGCGCAACCCCCTCATCTAAATCTTGGTGAGAGAGCAACATATAAAGCTTGAAAACACTCATATTCCTACTCACTTAATTAAACTGCCTGTCACACATGGCATGTGAAAGCCACAGAATCAGCCAGTCATGTGATGCAGCCACTTCATGCAACTGACAGAACAGACTACACTGACCCATTGACCCTAACATGAGGATGCATTTTCAATCCAGTATCCAAGAGCACTCTTTAAATCCTTCTTGGCACATAAAGAACTTGTCTGGTCAGAAATTAGGGACATCTTGAGTGTGGGTAAATCAGTCAAGACGTTGGTCTAAACTGGACCATTTCACTACAAATCTGTCCCCTTGCAGTCATGTTGCTATTCCGGAGCATATCTATCAAGTGATCTCACAACTTCTAGTGGACAAGGAATTCATCAAACACTCACCTGTGCTATTCCTGTACGCTGTGTGTGTGTCTGCGGTCAGGCTGGAGGGTCCAGAGTACTGCGAGAGTCCACTGAGTGAAAACTGAGGGGAGGCTGAGCTGCGTCTGCAGTCTCTGATACTGGAGAAGGTGTGAGAGTGGGGCAGGCTGCCCCGCTGCATAGAACCTGTGCGGAACAGTCTAGGCTGGGGAGGAGGGAGCTGGTCATAGCCCTCGTCTTCCTCGTCCTCCTCCTCCAGATCCATCTCACTGCGTCTGATGGAGTGTAAGGAGAAGCTGGAGCTGCGACGACTGGCTGTGGCTGTGGCTGAGGTAGAGGCGTAGTCCTGTCGGAGACCTACAGGGTGACAGATCAATGCTTTCATCTGTGGAAAACGTGATACTGAACCTCTTATACTATATGATACTATACATTTCCTCCCAGAGGCGCCTCTCATCCATTATTCAGGCACTGAATCCAGATCAGACTAAAGCAGGGCAGTTTTTCCTGAAATCTCCTGCATAATTTAACAAAATGATGGCATATCAAGACACCACTGCATGCTGAAGTTCAACTGTTCAAAGGTCAAACGTTTATCTTGATTTTCAACAAGCAAAGTAGTGATCCATTTCAGCCTGCAAACAATACAATATATTTTTCTTGTTAAGTCTCAAATTGCTTAACACAAGATGCAGGCAAAATCACATTAACTCTTCTTGGAGAAGGGCTTTCTGCAACACACTCAAATACTGCAACTAACCGACTCCAAATCAGTGAGCATCAGCTAAAGAAAATGAGATTGATGAGATGAGATAAAACATGCATTTTCCGTGTGTGTCCTTGTTGTGCTCTATGATTACCTAAAAAAAACATCTCTATCCTCTTGCTATAAAACGTTGATAAAATATAACAATTCAAATAAAAAACTTTTTTAATACACAGCTCCTTCTTCCTCAAATTATCTACAGGAGGACCTGAAATTGTCAGAGCTGATTTGAGCTGAGTCCTCATGGTCAGTGTCACTGCTCCTCCATTTTCACATGATTCATTTTTACCTGTTTATGCATCTTCAGTGTCCTCGGTCTTGTGCTGCAGTTTGCTGGATATTGTGTCCACTTATTTGTTCTGTTTGACAGCTGTGATGTGTTTTTACGTGATCCAAATAAAATCACTGAGTCGTCAATAAATAATCATAGAATTTGCCACAAGATTCCTCGCTCTCTGCCACACACATATACAGGGTAGTGGAGGGCTCAGTGTATTGCTCAAGGACTCTGCTAGGAGGTGTCAGGAATCAAACCACCAACCCTAATGATAACCCTAACCCTGATAATCATGGCAAACTCAAAAACCATAAACAAACTCAGAAAAACTGCCAAAACAGACAACACTTAGACAAAACTAAGCAACAAGAGTAATGTTTATATTTAGTGTAGTGGGGTTGAATAAATTATTCAGCTATTTATTTGCATGCCATGTATCACGACAGGGACTTGTTGCAGTATTTGCAGGGGTGATTTCTTTACTGTGAACCATAGGTCCTTTTTCATCAAGGTTATAATTTGTTTTCTCTGTCCTATGTCGTGCATGCAAGACGTGAGGACGGTCGACTCACTCTCCTCCTGAAGTCGTGCCATGACCTCCACATCCGTCATGTCCTGCAGTTTGTAGCTCATCGAGATGGTGTCATCCTCCAGCTCTGACACACCCACCTCACTGTCCAGGGAAGACTGGGGGCTGATGGCAGCGTGCCGACGGCCCACATCTAAAAGCACAGGAGGGCCACATCTATATTACCAAGATATCTCACTTTCCGTGGCCAAGAAACATAAATGCAGATTTCACCGTCAGGAACTCAAGAAGATGTTTAAGTGACATTTAATAATTACAGATGGATGGTGACTCATGGCAGATGAAACCACGGAGGGAAAATGAATGATAGAGCAGAGAAGGAATAGTGTCAGTGAGGTCTTACTGTGGAGAGTGGAGTTTGACAGGAAGGTGGGCGCTCTGTCACTGAGGCTGCAGGTGGGCCTGAGTGGAAGAGTCGGCTGGAGGTAAGACGGACCTGGTGATGGCAATGGGGCTTGAAACGAGAGAGAAACGCAAAAAAAGAGAGAGAAGTTTCAATCACTGACCACCAGCCTGAAAAGCAAATTAAAGATCTGCACTCAGTGACATAAAAAATATGGAGGAACAGGCCAAGGGGCCTCCTTTTTGAGTTTTAGCCTGCTTATCTCCATCTGTCTGAGGGTATGATCTTATAATCTCTTCCTTGTAATCTGATTTCAAACTGCAACTCACAGGTTGTTTAAGAATCTGGGTTATGTTTATACAGGGAGCTCCAGAAGTGTCTTGGAAGCAACAGACGCTTTTGGCTCTGTGTGCTTATTGCTTCGGGTCTGAAATGGAGCGAGAACTCTGACGTCAGAGGAAAGAGTTTTGTCTCAGGTTTATTAGACTTTAAATGCTAAGCCATAAAATAAGCTAATTAGCCATCATCAGCACTTTCTGTGAACCTTTCTATTAACTGTTATTTTGTTATGTTGGTATATTTTAGAAAGCGGGCAGCAGTGGCCTGGAGGTTAAAGGTGGAGCGTGGAGGAATTGGATGAGTGTGTAGGAATTGGCTAATCCAATGATTTTTCAAATGATCTACACTAAAATTCTTACATGGTGCACCTTTAAATAAGCGGGCTTGAATAGCGTGATACCATGGTTGGTTGAAAATGACAAAGCAGCACTGTTCTGTGGTTCTGTAGAAAGGCAGTTTCCCAGTGTGACTGTGTGAATGTAGAGAAGGGCGTTCCAAAAATAGAGACAGCACTGAATCTACCCTGGTTAAATAAAAATGAACACAGCTGAGAGTCTACAGATATACTAGCAGCTCTTTGGGGCTACGCCTGCTCACAGCGGTGCTTTCTGCTAACGTCAGCTTGCTAACATGCTGCAGACATTTTTCAGGTCATGTTTAACATGCTCATTCTCCAAGCTTAGCATGTTAGCATGCAAACATTAGCACTAAACATATAGTGCACCCGAAGCTCGTAGAAATGTCATTAGTTCT
This sequence comes from Acanthopagrus latus, assembly GCF_904848185.1. Lineage (NCBI taxonomy): Eukaryota > Metazoa > Chordata > Actinopteri > Spariformes > Sparidae > Acanthopagrus > Acanthopagrus latus. The sequence goes on along the minus strand of NC_051047.1, from coordinate 9,477,990 downwards.
GCAGGTATTTTGACCTGATGATGGCAGGCAAGATTTGTGCCGGACCATCCATTATGTGCTGTGATACTTAGAATAATTTACGTGCTGGCCAGTGGAAATAAAACAGAGAATTATCTCAGTCATTTGGATTCATCCCCTTAAAAAAGCCGCACTTTATCTCTTGCAAATGTCACCTCAGTGAAATATCGAGTATCTTTCTACTTGGTCACCTACAGCCATCAAAGATGTGTGATCGACAGAAAACAATCAATTACATTAAGGCCTGTCCCTAATGAACCATATTAATTAACACATCCACCTGAATTACGCCACAAAACAGATTAGAGTGTGTCACTGATCTAAATGATCCTCAGAAGCCCCTTAGATGTCACGTTACTGACCCTTGTGTGGTTAGCAGGAGTTACATGCATGTGTAGTAGATGGTTGTGTTACCTGGGGACTCGATTAGTGCAGCAGACTTAGAGTAAGGCAGGACGGGGCAGCTGAGGGTGGAGAGTCCCTCTATGCAGCTGTATGGACGAACGGAGGAGACACCACGCCTCCGCTTAGCTGGACACAAGATTGTAGCGGAGGACATGTTAGTCTGATTGCTTTACCATGTAACACACACACTCTCACACACCCACACACGCATACAGTCACTGCATCGATTATATCTGAACTCACTCTGGCCAAATGTTAATCTGCTTTTTACAGATCAGTATTGATGTTTTTAAATGATTTGGTCACGGCTTGGACAGAAGAGGCTGATACAGTAAGACGAGGTTTAAGCTTACTGCAGAAGCTTATTGGGCTAAACTGCAGATTTTTTTTGGAGGGATCTTTGGATAAGCAGGGATTGTGCATGTAGGCTACATCCCATTCCCAAAATCAGAATTAGATCTACTATGGTCTACTTTGGGATGTGGAAGTTATGCTCATACTGCTTACATATGTTTGTTTCCTGCTGTATTAATGTCATGATACAGCACTGTCATAATATATACTGTCATTACGGTTTATACGGTTAAAATTATCTAAATGGCTATAACAATGTTTAAAATATAATCAATTAAGTTTAAAGATCAGTAGCAAACCACTGACATCGAAAGCTGGACAGCCCATTGATTTTGGGTTGCCAGGTTTTGTCTCTCAGCTCAAGTCTATTCCTTTTTGACAGTGTATTAACAATCTGTAAAGCCTTAATAAACAACAGTTAGTTACAACTTGCGAACTGTTCAAAGGTTTAAGTCCTTTCCTTTTTCATTAATTATTGCTGACTAGCAGTGAGTAAACTTGGCTTGGAATGACATGACTGAGGCTAGAAAATGTGCGTTCAGTGTGTAAACACTGAGGTCACCCCCACTGATTAGCAGTCAGAGAGGCACACACCTGACAGAGTGCAGCATTTGGCATTCCTGACGCAATTAGGCTCAACCACTACTGGATAAAACTAGCATTCACAGCAAGTTAGGCAAACAACAGCTACTGGAGCTCAGGGACAAGGATGTATTCATGACCCAGAGGGGGAGCGCCAACCTCCACTGAATACTGCTTTAGAAAAAGAGGAGAACCTTGAACCGTACACAGACACTCACACTAATGAGCATCCAAACAAACACTAACAAATTTGCATAATGGAATCCCAGTTTGGACACAACATATCCACAGTATGGGAATAACCGAACACAGAAAACTCTTGAAATCAAGGCACACACGTCAACACAGTATGTGTGCAACGGTACAAGAGTCTCTTGCACAGGCTGTTTGAGGAGCAAGTGCTGAGCAGATCGGCCTCAAAAACCCAGTTAATGTAAGCATGGTTTCTATGGCAACCATTTCCCTGTGCACGAGTGTAGAAACTGTTAAGTGCCAAATCTAAAAACTGGGTCCAGTAGCAAATGTCATTCAGTAGCACACTATCCTGCTTATGAAGGGTTTTTGTAGTATCCTGGTTATGTGTTTCCTGTTATGAACATCGTGTCCTTGTGGTAAAGAAAATGCTTAGAAACCAGGAGGTTGTGGCAAACACAATGTCCAGCCGTGAGCACAGGTGGGTCTTCAAATTGTAGGTTTCAGTATAGTAAATGGAAAATAGTCTACCTGCTCAAATGAAAATGAAAGTCTGAGTTGAACTGCAGTGGATAAAGTGCATGTTCACTCCCGTCCTCCATTACTGGTGATTACAAAAAAATCCAGCTAACACCTAAGGTGACTCAGTCGATGCAGTAATGACAGATTTGCTGGATGTGAGTCAAATGCCGGAACCATCAGCATTAGCCATCAGAAACATGGGTAATGTTATTATCATGTATACAGGGAGCTTAATAATATATCATTACTGGTTAGTAGCTGTTGCATGTAAATGTCCCAGTATATTATATTATAGATAGTATTTTATCGACAGCATAAACCTAACCAAGTGTGTTTTTCTGGCTAAACTGTGACAGAAAACTGAAAAAACAGAGAAAACTAAACAGAAAAACGTGTTTGCTTGATTCATGATTTATGGCCAAATGTATGAACTGCTATAATAGATTCTTGAATCCATAATTTAACATCTGTATGGAAACTGGTACCATTTTAATGTTCATCTGTTCAATACTAAGCTGCGGCTGGTAGCTTAGTGAGCTTATCTTAGTGTAAAGACTGGAAACACAGGGTGAACGGCTGGCCTGGCTCTTGCAGACGCTTCGGAATCCACATACAAGCACCTTGAGAAGTGCCACAACCAGAGCGTAAAGATGATAATTTATTGGCTGGGCGCATTGACTGCCTGGAGTCTCCACCGCTTATCTGACAGGCTACCCGTCTCCCTCTGTTTCCAGTCTATATTTTCTAAGCTAAGCTAACTGGCTCCAGGATCCAGCTCCATTTTGACCATGTGAGACATGAGAGTGGTATCACTACTCTCATCAGACATTTGGCAAGAAGGTTAATTGTTTATTTCCTAACATTTGAATTTTAAAAATGTTAAATTTCTGTTCAATTAGATTGTTTACCAATATCTAAAATCTAAGCTGGAGAATACATGTATACAGAACCACTTGTTGGTGGTGCAGTGAACTTGGTGCTTTTTACCACTGCTTCACAATCGTCTCTATACTGCTTTCTACTGAACGCAGAGTAATGCCATCCAACAGCACAGCATGACGTCCTCCAGATGGAAATGTGTTGTTTTTTTCTACAAGTAAAGTAGAAAATCCCTTAAACTGATCCTAATTGTTCTCTAGAGATACAGATAGGTGTAAATGGGAGTCCTTCCAGCTACCACAGACATAATCACTCTGTGGGGAAGTCGGCTCTGGTACTTTAAAAGCCATTAATCTAAACGGAGTGAGTAAATGGTCAGACGGTGGGAAAACGAATGAGCCGAGTGCAGAGAAACACTCCCACGGCTCAGAAGCTGCTGCAGAAATCCTGCCGCGCGTGGAGACATTTTGTGTGAGAAATGTGTCACGCAGCTTACGATCACATGTCGGCAGCAGCGGGGGAGACAGATGTCCACATGTGGCAACAGTTGAAGGCCATTAATCTGAGCTGTAAGTCCACTGTACCTTGGTCCAGTCTGTGACAGAGGGTCATCTTGGCCAGCTCCACCTCGGGCCCCGGGCGGTCCAGTACCTGCCTGCACCACTGGAGAGGGCTGAGGATACTCTCACCATGCAGCTTGGCTTTGGGACTCACATACAGCCTGAAAGACACAGCGGGACCCACAGTTCAGTCCTGACACCTTTACAGCACAGCTCATATAGCTGCTTTATAGAGAACCGGAGAGGCGGAAAAAAAAGCTGGAGGCTGCTTTACTGTATATGAGGGACGAATTTGACAGCGGCAGTATTTCTTAGATGCGTAGCCCAGTGAGTCAGGGACAGCTCATAACAAAACTTAATCCACGACTGTGCGAAGGGAGTGATTCTCATAAAAATCCAAATGCCAAGACATCCTTAAAGTTCAACATTTCCATAGGGAGCAGTTGTCATTTTATTGGCAACAACACAAACTGTGACACAAACAAGAATTCAAGAGCCGACGGCTTCGTCCAGTGCAGCGATGTATAGGAAGTGAGTGCTGCAGAGAGGCACAGGACCGTCCGTGACAACACCTCCTCTCATCGTGGGCGGTAGATATTTCAAACGCTGAAACAGTGAATCAATTAATAGGTTAGAAAAGGAACAAAAGATTAACCAGGAACAAATCAGTTATTCGGTTAACTGATTCACCGCTTTGGTCATTTTTCAACCAAGGAAATGCCAAAATATCTCTGGTTTCATCATTTAAGCCCCAGTCTTCCTCATGTATGAAAGCACACTGATCGTCGGCTAACAGAACACAAATTTGACGATTCTACTTTGAGCCCTTTAAAAAAACACAGAAGGAGATTTTCACACTTTCTTGACATTTAATGCATCAAATGATGACTCAGTGAATAGAAAAAAAACAGTCAAAAGACTACTGAAATCAACCGCTGTGCCTCAGCCACACTAAAACACAAGGAAAAACCTCAGGAAAGTGGATCCCCATTTTATCAGCTGCTCCAATCAAGAATCTGAATGTTGCCATTATAAATAAATCAAAAAACCAAAAATATATGTGTGAATGACTTGGCTTGTGACATGTTACACCGGAGTGGCATATTCCCGGGCTGTAGACAAACAACAAAAAGATGTGTCACTTCTTTGTCATGGAGGAGGAACATGAAGTGAGAACAACTGACATTTCATCCTGCAACCAGGCCGCAGTGTTACACCGACTTGTGGGTCAATTACTGATGTTAAAGGGAGTGTAGATCTGCCGACACTGATGCTGGATCCCATCGGCGCTGCATCCGGCTGTGTGCTACATTTTTCCACATCATCACATCTGATACATAAAGCTGCAGACGGTTGAGTAGTCAGCGTGTGTGTGTGTGTGCTACCTAAGTCAGCAGATACAGAGCTTCAAAGTAGTTCAGCCCGGGGCTCACCACTACACACAAAGCCAAGCTGTTTCATCACTGAAGGGGGTCATTGTTTCTAATTCCATCCCACACACTGCTGTCTGGATAGATACCTATGCATGCGTGCGTGCAAGGTGCATTCTGGGATGTCAACACCTCGAGCCCGACCTGTTTTTGTTCTTTTTTCTTGTGTCTGCCAATATTGCACCGTGAGATGGATCGATAGTGTGATCAATAGGAGAGTAACGTTACAGGGTAGCATTACACATGATGTCAGTAAACCGTGGCTTGGTTGACAACCCTGTGGCCTGTGTGTAGCATCTATTAGGGTCAGACAAACACAAGGGACGCCGCTTCACGTAGTAACGATACTGTGGTTGATGCAGACAGAGTAGTTACCAGCTATCAGGCTCTCCGACCGGCAGCACGACGTTCAGGTCCAAAATCTCAACCTCGTCCAGAACAGTTGTGGCTCCCGCGACGCCGCTGTCCTCGCCGCCAGCGGCGTCGGGAGACACCGAGCTCGGCTGAAAATAGGCGAACGGCTCCTCGACCGAGCCTCCTCTGGGTCCGAGGGCGCACGGATGCGGCTGTGTCGGGCTCGAGGTGCCGTATTTGGCGGAGAAGCTGTCGCCCGGACACGACGCACCGCCGCGCAGGCACGACAACGAGGTCTGGAGATGAGGGCCGACGGAGCAATTGTTTACGGCGTTCGCTCGCGTCCGCAATTGTTCGTTTTGCTTCTCCAATTTTCGGACCAGCTCCTGGAGCTTCAGCACCTCCAGCTCCGCGTTGGTGATTTTATTGTTGCCATTGACGTCTGCCATCATCTGGGGGCTCAACACCTCTGCTTCCATTTGGTAGACAGCACATTGAGAGGGGTAAACAGCACGGCCTGCCTGCGGAGGGTCCTATTCAATTGAGAGAGGGTGTCCAGATCCCCCCCCCGTTTGTAGCCACTCTACACACACTCACACTCACACACACACACACACACACTCGCGCTCACAGATACACACACTGATGCTGCTGCTGCTGCTGCTGGGATGACTGCTCAGCCTGTTCCTGATTGGTCAGCAGCTTGGAGTTCAACTCCCATCACACCACTGCTGAGGAAGTATTTATTATGGGCGCCTTCAACACACACACACACACACACACACACACACACACACACACACACACACACTAGCTGTAAAGAGTATTTGCTCTTCTTTGACGTTCATGTTTTTGTTTATTAGCCTCTGAGTCACACACAGCTAAATCATTACAAATACTGAGGGCATGAGCAAACAACAGTAGCCAGCTGGCTCTAAATAAGTTCAAATCAAACATAAGTATGACCTGTAGCCCAGCCCTGCTTGTCCAGATTTACTCAAATAAATAAACCTTAGGAAGAGGCTACAGAGGAGGGATCCCTCACACAGGATGGACACACATGCAATAGATGTAGAAAACAGAACAACAAACTCACAATTTACAGATTGCATTGACAGAATATCTGATAAACTGTTACAATTTATATAGTATAGATATATGTTACAATTTAAACAATATAGATATGTGATACAATTTATATGATATAGATATGTGATACAATTTATATGATATAGATATGTGATACAGTGTATATTAGATAAATATCTGATACCATTTATATAATATAGATATCTAATACAATTTATATAACATAATTCATTTGCTGGTAGGTATTGCTAACCATTGCATAGCTAACTAAGCTGATGAATAGACTAACCTCTGTTAGCGAATATTAGCTTGTTAATGTAGCATATGACCTGTATAGTTAGAAGAGTTATGGAAGTTTAATGAAGTGTGATGGCCATAACCTACAAATCAACAATTAAAAAAAGTAGATTAACACTTGAAATTACAAAACATAACAGGCAGTCAGAGCACCCAGCCTGTGATGCTACAGTGACTTTCTGTTTGGATAGCTGATTGCTGCTGATGGGTGCTATGTATTGACAACCCATCTAGTTAATGATGTGTTGCTAAGAAATGTAAGTTTTATTTGTGCCCAGTAAATCCCTTGTTTGGGTGTAGCTAAGAACACGAATCTACACATTTTAGCATTTTAGCCAATACATTCCACTGTTGGTCCCTGAAACCCCCTAATTCCCCCAAGAATTGTGAAAACTGCAGGGTCATTTTCATGTCTATGTTTGTTACAGAGTAACATATTTATAAAATAGATATATTTAATAGTTATGGACTTGTGGTGGAGCACTTATTATCATTAGGCTTCCCTTGGAGTGTTCAGGTGTAACACAGTGCTGTAACAGACTTGCACTCAAAGTTTTAACTCATTTGAACTTGAAGTGCATGAAAACTCGCGCAATTGAATTTGTTTTATTTGTTTTTTGATTATTTTTCTGCAGACACTTTGGGTTTAGATTCCACACTTGGTATACTATGATACAGGATACATGTAATAAAGACAACACATTTTATGATATAATATAAAGATAATCCATTAAAATGTGATTTATTTATAATCTTGTTTGATCAAAATGAATTATTACCAGTTCAGTTATTACTGCAGAGTTGCATGTCAATTAGTAGAATTTGAGAAATTATGTTTTGTTTAAAAAAAACTTTCCATACATTGTCTTCATCTTTATTCTATCTTATTCTAGTAATGGTACATTTTTATGACACTATAGAGAGAAAAATAATCATATCACTATTCTTCATACAAATTAATAATTAAAAGTAAATATGATACAAACAAACAACAGGGCAACTAAGTACCACAAGAACTGACACATTCCTACAAAAGGGTTTCAGATCGGGATATATTGATTGCCTTTATTGCACAAAGTAAAAGCCCCCGGCCCAGAAATATGCAAGACATTCCATCACATTTACACACAAGAATCCCCTCGAAGGCATCAGACTTTAAAGAATAACAGAAATGCTTTCTCAAATTTGTAGGAAAAAAAAGAAATAATAAGCACAGAGACAGAAATATCACAATGTCAACAGTGACAACTAGCTGCAATAGTGTGTGCATGTTATTAAAACTCATATTCATCACTTTCATTTGTCAAAACACTCACATAAAGCACTGACAGCTTGGAGTACAATAGAACCCATGTCACCCAAAACATATCGATAACAGTAATCCACTTTTAAGTCACATGCTTATGTCTCCAGTGAAGGCTTGGGGGAAACTCAGCGACGCCACTTTTCTGTGGGGGGGGGGAAATACCAGTTCAATCAAGTGATGCAAAATAAACAAATACAAATAAACTGTTATTAATTGGATTTTGACTTTAATGAAGATGGAAATAAACATCTTTTTTTTTGTACCTCTGGTGACGGCAAAGCAGTTCTCACAGTGTACCATGCGTTTGTAGACCCACAGGGAGTCCCCAGCCTTCATGTGACCCAGAGTGCTGTTGCACACCTCACACTGTCCAACACAAACAAACACTCACATGAGGGAAGAGACACGCTGAGCTTTCAGCTGTTTGCCTCATGAAAACATGTTGCTGCCAAGAGGTGAAATCTAAGTTCATTTACAGAAAGACACGGTACAGTTTTGAGGTACATGTACTTTACTTTGTATTTCTTAGGTGTTTTTACTTGAAAAACAACCTTGAGGTTGGTTTCTGGGTCAGCAGAGGTTTAAGATCTAACACACAGCATATATCTTCCCTTTTAAAAGTATGATGCATTGTAACTGACTAACTTACACACTGTATTTAACAACTAATTCAACAGCAACTAGCTGACTTTTATGGAAGGAGAGACTAAACGTATCTGCTCACCTTCAGGCAGGTAGCGTGGCAGTTGATCTTCATGTCATCCAGGACCATCTTGGCATCACCGGTGAACGGCTTGCGGCAGGAGCTGCACAGGTCTTTTTCAAGCAATGTCCTATATTTGACAGAAGTTTATTACAGTATATTAGCTAAAAAGAACATCATCACATCATCACAAGTTCAGTGTTGACCTTGGAAACAGTAGTTTGGCAAATAAATGATTAAATGAGTAACTCTTAGCCCTTGCTTCATACTATATATGGGTAGGAAAAAGCAATTAAGTGGACCTTGAGTTTAGTTTTGGCTCAAGGGACGACAATGTTGGTTTGTTGGTTGTTCAAGACTGAACTATAACTCAACAGCATTGGATGGGCTGTCATGAAAGTTTGCACAAATATTCTTTGTCCCCAGAGAGTGAACCTCGTTGCCTTTGTTGACCCCCTGACTGTTCCTGTATTGCCACCAGCAGGTTTACATTTTTGTCTTTTAATAAAATAGCATGACCATTGAATGACTGACAAATAATGTGATAGATATTCATGGTTCCCAGATGAAGATCCCAAAGACTTTGCTTAACCCATGACTTTGCCTATAGTGCCACATTGAGGTTGACATTTATGGATTTGAATTAGATTTCAAAACAGCTGGATTGGATTGCTATGAAAGTTGGTTTGAATATTCATGCCCCCCTCAGGATTAATTGCAATAACCCTGGTAATCTCTCAACTTTTCATGTAGCACTACCATCAGGTCCAAATCACTCATCACTCTCGGCTGTTTGGGCTAATTGCAAGGGTTAGCATGCTAACACACTAAGTTATGATTGTGAACATGGCAAACATTGTACCTGCTTAACATCAGCATTTTAGCTTTGTCATTCAGACCATGGTAGCATGCTGAAGTTAGCATTTAGCTCAAAGCAGTGTTGCGCCTTAAGACAGCAATGCAGAACTGCTGGTATGACTGTAAACGCTTATTCATGTTTTTTGTGAATGCATTTTTGCAAGGTCAGGAGAGAATGTCGTCCCATTTTTCCTACCTCTCAGAAGACACATAAACACTCTTGGCGGAGGATCTAGAGAAGGGGGATTCCGAAAGAATTCCATCTGACCTACAGTGAAATCACACAGTTATCAGTTTCTACAAGCCTCTTCAAGTCTTGCTTTGTTTTCAAAAAACCTTTGTACTGCAATATCAAATCAAGCCATATCTAATACAATCGAATACCTGCTGCTCGAGTATGACTTTCTGTAGGTGGAGGGGCTGCTGGTACCGCTGTACTCATAACTATACATAGATAAAATGAACCACAGATCACATGTGAGGTTTAGAATATTTCTAACATTCTGTATAATCAGAGAGAATGAAAAGGAAAATCGTCTTAGAGTTTACTTTGGTTCATACCTGGTGTCTGGTTTGGTGTAAGAGTAGGATTTGCGCTCGCTTGTGTATTCGTCGCTGTGTGAGCAAAATACGGGGCAGGTTATTGATAATAGAAAGACTGCAGCATGTTTTCATTTGGGTGTATGCCGAGACAACCCTGCAAGAAGAGTGTGTTTGAATACAATCACATGTTTGTAAAAGTCAAATGATTACCCAGGCACGGAACTGATGGAGTATGAGCTGGTACGGTTGTAAGGAATTTCCTCAGTATACGAGCTGTAGCTGTGTGTCAGAAATGAGTTGGATATGGTAGCAGACTTTTCTTTTCTTTATGTATTCATTGTGATGTTTATGATACTGTTACAATTCAGATAACATGTTATCATTTGGGTTTTCATAAGTACAATTTTCGTCATATCAATTGTTTCAATAAAACTTGTCAATATTAGACTAAAATTAGGCTAATGACATTCCAATTAGTCTAAGCTCTAATTAACAAAGTTTAGCATGCAAGCACAAAATTATGATTGTGAGCATGGTAAACATCAAACCTACTTAACATCAACCCGTTAGCTTTGTAATCCTGAGCATGTTAGCATGCTGATGTTAGCATTTAGCTCAAAGCACTGTTGGTCCAAAGTAGCCTACAACACCAAAGAGCCACTTGTGTGTCTTGCGTGTTGAAATGTGAAGACCAATACAAGTTTAAAAAAAAATACGTCTAACAATTGAAAAAGATTAGCGAGGAATATTTAGCCATAGACTCTCTGTATAATGAAAAAGAACTGAAATATTGTTTGTTTTTTGGTTTCGTGTGAGGCCTAAACCTTTAAAGTTAAACTTCTTTATGCTAACATATTTATATCAGCCTCTGCTTTTACAAAGATTTTATTTAAGTCACTTTAAAGTACAAATCAATTTGAAAAAAATACATATTTTTTATATGCATTTACAGACAATCATACTGTACATAAACACAGTCCAACACAAAGTATTTTCTGTAAATAATGTTCTTAAGGAGGCATCTCAATCCCATCCTATCTGACTGGACTCACTAAAGGGTCTGAGTATTCGGCTCACTGTCAGTTTTAAGTCCATTGCACAGCATGTTTAGACCTACCTGCTGGTCCTGCTGCTGAAGGATGGTGAAGAGTTGCTGATTAAAGTTGGGCTTTCTCTAAATGGCATAAAGGACAATGTCAGAAAAAAAGAACTATAACTCCAATGCACAAACAAAGGACTACTGCATAATAATCCCGGTCAGCACTCACCCTCTGCTGCTCTCCACTGAGACCACCTCTCTCTTTTTGATGCTGGTACTGCAGAGACAATAAGTGTGATGTTGGATCCGTAGGATAATAAGAAGGTTGTGTGTTTTTGTTAAAAGTTATTCACTGAGACATCTCACCTGACAGGAGAGGATGTAATTGATTTAGGCAGGAGGGTGTCATACAGCTCATCCTCAACCCTGTGAAGACAACAATATCTTGAATAGACCCCCCAGTGCAATCATTATTTTTAAGAGTATACGTTTTTGATGGAGGTTTATCTTACACGGAGGACGTCCTTGTTGTTGATGTAGTTGTCACAAAACTGAAAAAACAGACAATATTTTTAGGACTGTATGGTTTTTATTTTGCTGTTAGTGAGTAAATGTTGTCCTGCAGTAACTCACCTATCAGAATTGATGTCTGCTAGTGAGAGATCACCCAGTGTTTTGTTATATTTGTCCTCTGAACTGCACAGAAATACATAATATATTGTAAGTCATTTGAGGGTATAACATTGAGGTAGGATGTTTTTTTAGTTTGTATTATTACTTAACAATTCAGCTTTCATTTCTGAAAGGAGTATTCTCTTATTTGGTGTATCAAAAGTTACATTTGAAAAAAAAACAAAAAAACACTACATACTGGCAGGATTATATCACTAATGTAATTGTGTTATAATTACATCTTTTACATCTTCCCATTGTTATCCCAGCCCCATGGCTGGAAGACACATGGGGGGCCCAGGCATTAAGACCACACTATACAATTACACACCAGTCACAAACATCTGGGCCTCCAATTAGCCTCATGTCTCCAGAGGTAGAGACGAATATTCATTATGTAAGGGCTCAATGACATTGTGGTTTATAGAGGATCTCCTCATATAACTCATACTCTTAAAGGGATAAAGTTAAGATTAGTCTATTATTCTCCAGTTTATTCCGTCTCTCAGTATGCATTGACAGCTTGAAGCCAATTGCTCCTCACTGAAGATGTAAATACTGTATGTGTGTAATTTCTACTTTGTTAAAAAAAAAAAAATAATAATCAGCTGAGCAGTGTAGTTGCAACATTACTCAAACAGGGGTACATGGTGCTTTGTTGGGGACTATTTTCAGTGGCGGATTAACACACATTTGGTGCCCTTTTATGTGTTGATTGTGAGATTTACTGACGATTATTCACACCGCCTATGTTCTTTGAAATAATGTCACCCAGTGCTAAACCTCACATGTGGGTTTTTACATGGTTTTGACAATAGTGCAGGTCTATGGCACAGAGGAGAAGATATTTCATATATATATATATATATATATATATATATATATATATATATATATATATATATATATATATATATATATATATACTGTATATATATATAATTGTAGATTAAAATCTACTCTATTTTAACCACATGCTTTTTAATAATAAAACAACATCTTACTCTTTGCTGCTAACAGTTGTCTCAGTGACTTTGGTTGTTCTGGTAGGTGTGTAGGTAGAGTATTTTGTCCTGTGTGAAAATGAGTAAAGAAAATGAAATAAAAAAGTTTATATATTTTATATATAATATTCCAGCTCTGTAACAACACAGTGTGCTCATCTTACTGTCCATTGTCTAGTGTACCAAAGAGACCTTTCCCCTTCTCAACTTCTTGGTTTCATGTATTCAGTTTAAATCTCAAAGGCATCATGATCTTCTATTTCACAAAAAAAAAATGTTGTGCATCTGAATGTGATTTTTTCTCTACCCCATTAACTTTTTCATTGGGTACTACTGGACAAAGTACTGTATAACAAATAAAAAACTAGCTCCACCTTTACCAATTACAACAAGAAGTGTTGGGAAAGGTTTTCAAATTGTTAATTTAAGTGAAAATAGCAATAGCACAGTAGCATTAAGTAGGAATGTAGATTTTATTTGATTTGGCGCCTCCCACAGTTTGAGTGAAGTAGAGTGTGACACCACTGTCACAAATATAAATCCCAGGTCCACAAGAGTTTGTCAGATGTAATGTTGGTGCTAACTACAAACAAAACTCATTACGTCATAACAATGTTGTGTGTTGAAAACTGAAAACACCACAAGACACTGTACCATCAAAATGATTTTGAAGCTGTTAGTTTGGAGTAAAAAAAGTGACGTAATGTTGTTTTAATTCGACTCACAGGGGCCAATTTCCTTACTGTTATTTTTGTTTCTTAAAGTCTATTTTTCCAGTAATACTTCTGCACCATATTTTGAATGCATGCCATTGTTTTTGTAATGGAATATTTCTAGTTTTTTGTACCTTCTAATCAAGAAAAGTTTCTGAGTGCTGAGTATATTCTTACCCTTTGCTTGAAGACTTGACCCGTTCAGTGAACGTCTGGGTGGGAGAACTGATCACAGTGGATCTGCAGGAAGGACCCAGTGCACATTAAAGGGACGTACTCTCAGTGTGCAATGAGATGTTAACAGATAAATGCAGTAAAATTCTCTACCTGGTGGTGATGGTCTCAGTGGTTCCGTCCTTGGTCACCGTGGTGGTGGTTGTGGTGCTGAAGGAGGCGTGATACAAAAAAAACAACAACAAATGTACAAAAATGCATGCATGAGAGATATAAAACTGCATTATATATCTTGTTGTGTGGGACTAAGTGCGAGGATTGAAGCAAAGACTGAACATTAAACATAGTTTGTGTTCTGTACTGTGAGATTATAACACTGTATGTGAACTGTACCAACCTGTTACTCAGATCATCCTGACTTGAACTGAATCTGCAATGACAAGTATCACCAATGAAAAGAGTTGTCACAGTCTGCTTATTGAAGTGCAATTGATACAACTGCTGACATGAATTTCATCTTTAATAAATTCATAAATTTGATAAAAAGCAGTAAATGTTAAAAAAAAATAATACCTCTTGGTGAGAGCCTCCACAGACGTGCTTGTTTTGGTGGAATTAACTTTGTCAGGCTCAGAACTATGAACAAAAGACAATTTAATACAATAAGTTAGTAAGTAAGTATTAATAGCTTAAATTATTATTTACATTACACCCAGCTGTCAGAGGAAAGAATTGCTTCCCATTATTATGTCCTTTAATTGAGCAATTGTTTGATTTACCTCACAAGCTTTTCAGTGGACCTGTATTGGCTCCGGCTCAGAACAGCTTTACCGAAGTTTGGATCTCGGCTGAGGACGGAAAAGAGTATGAATTAATTCGCTTGTACAATAAGAGATGAGTCAACACTGTGACTTGCAAAAGGAATGTGGAAGGACACTCTTTTTTCAGGATGAGGGTTAACTGAGATATGGATTAGAAGTCACACCCAACACTTCTGCCACTTTCCCAGGTGTGAGTCAGCATCAGTTTTTTTGCCAAGTAGCTTTTCACCTATGAGGAAGTTGCCTCAGAATTTCTTGGCGCATAGCAATAAATGTAAAAAAGTAGAAAAGTATAAACAAAGACAAGAAGTAAGTTCTGCAAGTTTAGAAGTATAAATAGAAAATAGAAAGTTGGCAATGAGATATATTGGAAGGAAATCTGAAAATATGCACAATATGCGTGTGTGTTAGTCCATTGAGCTGTGTCGGGCATTGTATCTATGTTTTGGCCAGTAGGTTTCAACAGCTTACTCGATGTCCTCATCCTCATCCACGTCTTTCTTGATCCAGCTGTTGTCTTGGAGGAGACTGCTGCTCTTGGCTGCAAACACAAGTCAATTAAAATTTGAGCGGCTCCAGTTATATACTCAAAGCAGTTACACATTTTTTTAAGCAGGTGAAGGCCTTATAGTGCCTATAAAATATATACTTATCAACATGTGTGGAATTTGATCATTTTATTACACACAGTGCAGAAGCCTTTTGCTGAGTTTGCCGTTATCTTTTATTGCCTTTATCTATATGACTGCTTTAATCTATTTTAATCTATATAATAATCATTGCCTCATTTAATTTCTATTCCTCGTCTGTTAGTCACAAACAATGTTGCTGTTTACATCTAATTTTGCATTTTGAATTGCACTAGTTCATCGATTGACTGATCTCCCGCCCTGCAATTGTAGCAGACTACAAAGAAACATATTTCATTTGTCACATACTCAGATAAAATCTCTGGGGTACTGTTTATAAATATACTGTATTACTGGATATTCATCAATACTTACTTGAATACTTGCTCATTTTGTAACCTGACCTGTAAGTGTGAAAGAACAGGAGAATTCGTCACATAATGAAACTACAGCACAATACCCACTGGGTGGCAGTGTGGGCTAAGATCTGTCAAACGGCACATGTTCTGTGGTGAAGTTTGACCTGAGATCAACACACATGTAAACTCAACCTTGGGATTCAGTGCCTTTCATTCACAAGATATTTGTGTTGCGCTTGTTGTGAACACTCTCATCAGGCTGACATGTTTGTCATGGTGTCTGAATTTTGTGCATTATGTTTTTCTCAACCCCAGACTCCCTGAATAAGCCCTAAACTGGTTTGTCTTGATCTGTGTTGATGAGACACACCCACCCTCCACAACACACCCTCTATAAACACACCATTGTCAGCAAAAGCAGAGGGGCGTAGCGGCGACATGCCATTAGCCACCGATGATAAAGATTGTGCCCTTTCGACTACATGTCATGCACGCTCCAGTGCAAAGCCCTTTCATATCAGCAGCCTTGAGGCAAGTGAGGGAAAACTGTGAATGCACTAGTCTCCTCATCGGTCACACAATGCAACTGTCTGATGAGTGATGTTAGTCCAAAAATAGTGTGTTTAATGTTGGATTATTCTGTATTATTTTGGCTTTTGTATGATTGTGTTGTGTAGAATTTTGACAAGTCTGTGTCGCAGATGTCTCAGGGTCAAGAGCTAAAATTGTGGTCTGTTGTCTTTGAGCTTTATAAATTGTTGAGATCACTGATCACTTTCAAATCAACTCATTTCACTTGTTTTAATAACAACTGGGAGCCTTGTGAGACTGAAAGATTTAAAGATTATATAGTATAGGATGTGAATTAACTGTCCAAGGTCACATCGCCTCTGAAATCAGGTCTTATTTGTAGGGCATTTAAATAGGAATCTTTAAAACTGTTTGGTTTAATGTATTATTACAAAGTAGGTCAGATAATTGATCAGGTAAGTTAACCATGTAGAATGAAAACTCTATCAAGACAGTGCTGTTCCACCTAAAAGATACAAATCACTAATGTCTGTTATGCACCATTGATTTTCCGGGTGTAATGTTCATCATAAGCATTCAGAGTTTACAGCAAAGCTGGGACATGAAATCCCAGAGTGGTAAGACGTGTATTAATTCCTCACAGTACAGTTACCTACAATGTCTAATCCTACCCGACAAAATGTTTTATTTCATCGTTTTCCAAGATTACACCTCAGTGCGAGGCATTCTGTTTGACAGAACTCTAACATCAGATCATCATATTTCTCTCTGAGCACAATTAAAAACTCTCTAAAATATCACTGCATATAAATATTAGAGTAAATCTGACAAATGAAAGAGTTGGGGTACGTACCTCCACAGAAAGCGATGTGCCTCACCGGACAGATAAACTCTCACTACGGCTCAGGTCTTGACACCTGTCTTTTACTCTACACTTTAGAATCACACCCTTGTCACTCCCTCTCCTTTTAACCATAAGGGAGGAGATACCAAGGCCACCAAAGGGAGTGGCTTTAGACGATAGTCAGAGACTGTGCTCTGTCTCCAACTGGCTCTCCCATTTATGCCTTGATAATTGTTCAACTGTTTGTTTGGGTGTTGAAAGATGGAATGGTGGTATGGAGATGGGTGGAGAGCTGAAGGACCTGCAAGTCAACTTTGGTGCCAACGTGGGTGCGGGACTGTGTGTTTCTTTAACCTACAATAGCTTTGTACTTGATGGAATATGATTGAATGTAGATGTACTGAATAGTTAATCTCCCTCCAAAATATTATCCCGCATTTTAACTATGTTTTTATATCTGGCTGACTTCTAAAACTAAGACTTTGCACTTTACACATGCATGCCAGTAAGAGAAGTGATTTTCAGTCACCAGTTAAAGGATTTATCCTGCCTCGCTGAGGTCCAATAAGAGTCATAATATCGCTGATGAATTAGACTTTCAATGTCCTGTCATAAAGAAACTTAAACGTAAGGATGGGCACATATCACACAAGTAATACTAATAATGATATACACTTCATTTATATGGCGCCTCTCTTAACAAAGTAAGTGGCCACTGACGGCCTGCAGCTGTAAGGATTGGAACTCTGAATGAAATGTCTAATAAATGTCATTTGATATCATGTATCATCATAATCGTTAAGACAAAGCCACCTGTAGTGCCATCCAAAGGGGTATGCCTGTTTAAGAAGACAGTTATAACAGTTAAAAGAGATGTCTTTGGTAAGTAGACGTCTAAATCATAGAGCGTGCATATAAAAGTGACAGTCAGACTTCAGCTATGAATATCATCTTCTCTGTGACTGTGACTGTGACTTGGAGCTTGGCTATTGGGAGTGTCATGTGTTGGTTGTCCACAGGTATGCCAGGTGCATAGCACACAGGGGTGTGACAACGTGGTACTGAGAGGTGAACCCATCCTGGTAACAATAACAGCAAGACAGGAATGCAGACCATTCCACAGTAATCAAACTACTAGTGTCAACAGGTAAAGCTTATGATTTTAATAGAGGGCCATCAACAGGCACAGCTGAATATCACATTTTAAAGGAAACAAGTCACTAAAAGCAACTTTAAGTAACAAAATAACTACAATCAAGATGAAGTTCAGCATTTTGACATTGTTGTCATTAAGAAACAGACCTTGGGAGTACTGAGCTACATGCAGTTTTATAAAAAACAAAAGTGGTACTTGAATAAAGATATCATGTTAAAACATTATTCTGGTGAAAGTGAAAGTCATCCACTGGAAAAGTAGTTGGGTAAAAGTCTAGTATCTAGATGTTTCACATCAAATGTACTTAAGTATCAAAAGTATAAGTACAAGTAAAAGTACATTATACTACAAGGGGTCGACTGACTATCACCTGACCGATTGTCAGATCCAGTACTCAGCATTTTAGTAATATATAGTGTTGTGTGTTTGTTTGTTGTGTTTAAATTTGTTAATTTTTTAAAAAGCAATGTGAACTACTTTTTCTATACAGCTTTAGCTAACAAAACTAGATTTCTCTCTTGCCTTGGGTAGTTTTGCTGTAGTTCAACTTCTGAACTGGTTGGTAGTTTGTGAAGCTCTGCGTTCATGGTGGCTTCTCCTAACAGCGGAATGGAATGATGGAACGTCCTAAAATGAATTGCTGCAGTCAACCATGAGCTCCTGCCCTCTTTATGAATGCATACAATTCAAAGGGCAGTGACTAACACTGGGTGGCGATGGAGTTATAATGACGGAAATGACAAAACTTGTTGTGCAAGTCTATCACTAAAAATAAATGAATATAAGATGTGGCCCGAGGCTATACGTGACACGATCATTTTATACTCAGTTGGTCAGAGCAGCAGAAATGAGTGCAACCTGTTCTTTATTGGTGTGTGAAGCCATAGAGTGTGAAAGTCAAGACACAGCAGCTTAAAATGTATGTGTACTTCATTTCCACAGAGATATTAACTGACACAAAACACATTCTGCCCTCAGTCGTGAACGTCATCGCGGCAAACTTTCTGAAGGGAAGCACATTGTGTCAGGCGAACTGATGACACCGTCACGCTTTCAAATCACTCCAACCCAAACCCAGCTCCAGGACGCGTGTATACCAACTAGAATTTATCTTCAGCCAGTTCAGCTCCCGCTTGTCATACTCTTTCCTGACCTATGGCATCTTCTTGGCCCAGATATCTCACCCCTCCTCCCTTCATTTGTCCCAACAGGCCTGAGCTGAGACAACCAGGGGTTAAATGAGCAGCCTCTAGATGCGGCTACGTGTTCAGGTTACACAATTCCACACTAAATCATTCTCTGTTTACAACCTTCTACCCCGATACACTTTTACTGAGCAGCTATTTATTTCCAGTATTTCCTACTGAAATCCTAATATCACAGTCAGTCAATTTTAAGATGATACTTTTTACTTCAGTTGTCATCACTGACACAAGCTGGCACTCTGGTACTGGACATGATAATCTCTGAATGCTTCCTGGGTTGCTATGAGAAGAGACTGTAGACCGACCCCTCTCTTGTCATTGGGCCGCTGCTATGCCTCAAAGCCAATAAAACACCACTAGGGCCTGTGTAAATCTCTTTCCCTATCCCCCCCCCATCTCTCTCTCTCTCTCTCTCTCTCTCTCTCAATAATTGTACATGGGTATCCATATGCACATACATTTGTGCCACAGTTTTAAAGGGATGACATCAAATACAAGTTCTACTGTAGGGGAATTAAACAGAATGGAGCATTTTGGAGAATGACTTGATTTAAAAAAAAAAACAAAAAAAATGTTGGAACATGTGCTCAGTCAGACATACACGCATGAGTGACATTTAACTGGTATGTAGCCTACATTTCTGTCACATATGCACTGCCTGCGCTTGTTTTCTGTGCCTGCCTGTGCATCGCAGTCTGTTTTGGGGCCTTTCCTGCAGTTTTCACTGATGTTACCCAACACACAGGGGCTGTTTACACCTGGCAGTGTCTCCCAGTTTCCTCCTGCAGTATTCCTGCTCCTCCTGCACCCTTGGCCCTAGTCAGAAGGTGAAAATGCAGGTATTGCTATGATCAGGATCTGCACATTGCATTACTGAGGCATTTCAGTATTCCGATGCAATTTGATTTACTAGGCATAAATAAGCATAACCCATCTGGTATCTCACCAAGTGTGAGTCACATCATCTATAGGCATATGCATAAGGATGCAAGAGGGCCATCTTATGTTGTAGGTAGATAGAGCAATGTCGCTCGGGGCCCGCTCAGTGATAAAGAGACCACAGTGCCACAACGATTTAATCAGAGGATAGCAGCAGCCCTTGTGGAAACTAATGAGATGTTTTAAAAAGAACATAATCTCACAGTTGCACAGCGGTCACTGAAGAGGGAACGACAATACTCACACTCAAGGTTACAACCAGGTGCTACTTATGGAACAGTAGTAAATGGCTTGTAAATGACAGCAGGTTTGGCACAGAAAATAAATTATACACCATAAAATACATTTTAAAAACACTTTTTTTAAAGGTCAAAGCGGAGGAGACAGGACAAACAGGATTTAATCTTTTAAGATCATCTACCACTTCCAGATACAATTGGGAGGGGCCCTGGACGGACCTCAACAAATTAAATGTCCTGATTCCTACTGTGCACAGTGGGCAAGATAGCCTCTGCTTCCGTCTTTTACATATAGTGCCATTGCACCTCCACTACTGCGGATTTTAATGTGACTTAAAAATAAAACAAACAAACAAACAAAAAAAAAACAAAAACAAAAAAAAACTATACATCATAATAACTGACACAGGGAGGTATATGTTCAAATAAATCAATGATAGCATCGGCCGGTTTTTTCAGCGCTATGAAAATATCCCGGCATGCTAGCGACGCAAGACTCCGGCAGGGAGGGGAGGGATGATGGAGCTAAGATGGCAGCCCAACTGAGGGTGCTGCCTCTCTGGGGTCAAGAAATATTTAAGGAACGAATAAACCACGACAAGGCGATTCTGGGAAATTAATGCTGGCGTTTCCGCTATTTCGCGAGCGAACGTATTATGGCTTGAGAAGACACATTTTCGGGGGACGAGCACCGTGTCGACGCTGTGGCCGGATCGGAAGACCATACGTTGTTGCACCACCAGATTGGCTACAATTTGCGCTTCTAACAACTGGGGACCGTGGATGCTAATTGTGGTATTTCTGCAACTCGGAACGGACAGATAATGTGACATGTGGTGGATTTAATGACGAGTGGATTGCATCTGATAGCTAGATATTATCTAGCTGTGATATCTTTTGTGTGATATATGCATTGTTCTCCAAAACGATGATGTGTGCTGCTGCGGCAGCGGCCGCCGGTGGAGGGATTCTGCCCTCCTCATCGCCGTCGATGGGGCTGGGTGTCAGGGTCATTTCTGGAGCAGGAGCCGATCTCTCCACCATTGGTTCGGGAATGGGTTCTTGTCCGACACCCGGAGCCCAGTCGGATTGTCGGACTCGGTACCAGCTTTTACTCTCAGGGCGAGCTTTGGCCGAAAGATACAGGCGGATTTATACCACCGCCATCAATGATAAAGAGCAAGGGATAAATCAAGGGAGGTGAGTATCTAACGTGAAAAATATAACGTCAGATATAGTAGATGTTGGTCTGTCATTTATGGGGCTAACTGAGCTAACGACCCTAACATTAACCCTTCCCTAGCGGCACGCCAGTTAACATCAGCTTCAACGAGGTTAAATTAATTGTTATTTACGGCTTTTGAGACAGCCAGGCTTGTGGCATTTAAATCGTTGTTTGGACTACATACAATCTGCCAGGAACTCCATAATTTGGGTGCAGTGTCTGCTGGGGGTCAGCTTGCTAGGTAGCATTTTGGTTTTGACTTCCCTAGCTTATCTGAGCAAGCTAAGCTAACGTTACTTTAGTTTCACCCCTGCGTGAGTGGTTTGCACTCCGGGTACTGTGGACGTTGTGAACGTTCAACGTTGACACGTTGTCACTGAAGTAAAATCACCATACAACTGGGTCATAACGATTGGAAATAGTGCACTATAGGCTTAGCTACATCCATAACAAGCTAGCTGTCATGACAGCGGTTTGTCAATTTGTTATGAGCAATAACGTTAGCAGTTACCGGAGCCAGCTAGACGTAAACACACGTCCTTCTCGTTTTACGCTTTGTTTGTTTTTTGTTAAACATTTTCAAACAATTGCTTCCTCGGCTGTCTCCATATTTTACGTCCCCTTGCCATTTAATTTAATTGAATGTAGTGAGCGGTGTGTATTTAGGCCCAACGGCGTCACTGTTTCGATTGCTAACGTTAGCTAACGTTAACTGACGTTGAGGAGCATCAGCCCTTCCCCAGGTTACTTCAACGTAAACCAGCGATTTATTTTTCAAGAAACATGGACTTGATAATGATCAGTTTATTAGTGAAACGTATTATAAATGTATCATTTGCTCCTATACACACACCAAATTAGTTTTAAACGTTTGGCATGCATGGGAGAAGATGTGTTGGGAATGGGAGGTGGTTGAACTCATTTGCTTTTCTGGCAGAAGCGGGTAATACAGTTACGTCATTCTAGTCAGTCAGTCAGGTTGTGGCTGGGTGATTTGCAGCATCCTCCCTCACAAACTCATTTGTTATGTTCAGCCCCACATTTGCAATGCCAGCTTTAAGCATCGACCAGTATGACGTTGAAGGGTCCAGCAATTAGTCCAAAGGCACCAGCTGTTTCATAGCCAACTCCTGAATTCACGTCTTTACTGATGGCCAAGAAGGGAACATATCAGGTCTTCAAGCTATCCAGATTTGTCAGGTTATATTGAACTTCCATTGTGTTTGACAGCAATCTCTCTTTCATAGAGGAAATATGTTGCTTGTATAAGATACAGCTATAGACACATGCAAGTTTTTAGGAAGTGTTTGGGGGCCTTGATGCAAATGTACTGGATTTGTTGATATTTACCTCCTAATGTCTGTCTGTCAGACAGACATTCCTGTCAGTTGCCTAGTTTCTGTTTTGATTGGGAGGATTAACACAGCACATTACTGTATGCTCAAGAGTATTTGAAGCTACTTTTGTACAGTGACAAGTGATTAAAAGTCAACATTCCGTTGCATGCCTGAGTCACAAAATCAAGCTCTTCCAAAACTGTATTTTCTTTTTCAAACAAAGACATAATTCAAATTTAAATACGGAATTGATATATCTGCACTTTCTAAACATCAGATCAAGGGCAGATTTAACATGAATCGATTTTCTGTATTTAGCAGTGAGTAATAATCATAATTAATTCATGAAGTGCCTTTCTGTTTTTAGATGTAATTCTTTTTGTGGTCCCTAGCACTCGTCATTGGCAGCCTGATATGCCAGAGAAATTTATAAAAAAAAAAAGCCCATTCAAAACACTGAATTCAGACAGAGTTTAAAAGCATTTCTGGAATTTTTGCAAAACCAAACTTATGTGTGTTTTGGGTCTTTTTGTCAGGATGAGTAACACTGAATCTGGTGACAACTGCTACACCTCTGACAGTTAAGTTGGGGATCCTGCACTTCAAAGCGTGAACTTTGCCAGCTGCATAAGATGCAGACTTTCTCTGAAAAGTGAAACCGAGTGTCTCATTAAAGACACGTCGAATGGATTCAAAACTGTAATAGCTATACAAAACAAAAGGACAAATCATTTGTGTGTATTTTTTTCCAACTTCATGACTTGGCTTGAAGATTAATATGTTGATGACAAGAAGCTTTGCTGCCTTCTCCTCACATCATCATATTTATCATAAAGGTTGCGGTCGAATTGAATGTTCTGCTATTTTTTTAGTGTAAACTGTTTAATTTGCAATACTGAGCAATCACCATATACTTTCAGGGGAAAGAAGGCTCTGAGTAAGAAGAAACTGAAAAGGCGACAGAAGGTCAAGTCAAAAGTCAAATCAAGAACAAAGGTAAGAAACCAATTACCAGTTGTTACACAATATAACAGTTGTTCATCTGCATGTGTTTTAGAGAGAGTGTTTGATAGACATGTTCAGAGAGTTGTAAGGCCAAAGCTAAATTGTAGAATTGCTGTTTTTAAACCATTACAAAATATATAAAATTACCAAAATTGTTTGATACTGTTGATAAATGCACAACATGTAGCACCACAGCATGTAAATTATAGTAACATTACAAGTAGGTGCTATGTTTGTTAGTGGGGCACAGTTATGGCTAATACTCGCAGTACCCACAGAGCCTTCAATAGACATAATTTAATATTTATATTCTCTGCATATTAATAGATATTTGACTGGCAGTTGTAATTTGCAACTGTCACAGCCCTTGCTATGCACTGATAAGTCTTTACAGCTGGTTTGAAGATTGAGGATAAGATTAAAGATGAGGTTAGATTGTCTGCAATCCTGAAGGTGGTTGGCATAAGCAATATTTTCATTGGCTGGGCTGGTCAGGTGCCAGGAAGCCTGTCCACATATGAAGCCAGAGAGGTGGATCGGCACAATGTGAGACACACGGGAGTGGCTCTGGCTTGTGCACGATGGCCTGTTGCCGAGCGACCTAATGTGTTCCTCATCTCCACGGCAACGGTTTGCCTGCCTCCATCTCCTTCATCCGAAGAGGGAACCCAGTCTGCATCAGTGGATGTGGTTGTGTTTTTGCTTCTGCTGTAGACTTGCGTGTACAACATAGGCTGACTTGTTTATCAACAAATATATGTATATATGACAACATGCTGTTTTTCTCTGAGAGTGAGAGGGCTGCCCTATGGTTGTTCTGTAATATTATTAGTCCTTGTTTGGATTAACTTTATTACACAGATTTTATTCCAGCAAACTGACAGGCAAAAGCAGAAACAGATCATGTGAAGGTAGAAGACTGGCAGAGGCACTACTACAAGGCTGGAAATTCAACATGCAGTTGGCTTGTCAGTTCAGTTCTCTTCAGGTTGACTTGGTCAGTGAGTTGATGTGGAACAACAGAAAATACACTATAGAGACAGAGAATGGAACGGTTGGCAAGGTTGGCTGACAAGCAGGCCTAATAACGTGGGCAGCTACATGGGCAGTCATGCTGTATTTGTGCATGTAGTACTCACTCTTGCTATGTCAAGCCTCTCACACTGTCATAGTCAGACAAGAGTGTGGTTTGAAAGTGTCTCTCCTTTTGTCTGCCTTGTGCTTATGAACATGTGAAAGAGGAGTTGAAACAAAAAGTGGAGCATAAATGCTCATCATCCTTATGAACATGGTGATGTAATGTCTTGTGTATGAGCAGATGTAGAATGTGTCTCTTTCTAAAACTATAGTTATAGTATTAAAATAATTTATGTAAAATGTAATTACGCAAAATGACACATTAAATGAAATAACGTGAAAACATCAATATAATGTTTTAATGATGAAATCTACTTTACAACAGTGGTGCACCTGTGCCATTTTATTTTTTTTAAACAGGACAAGATGCTAAATAAGTAATTCAGGCAGTTGTCGTCCAAGAATGAAATCATGATTCATCTCACCTTTACACTGAGGAAATTAGATCTTTATATAAATATGGTATGTGTCAGCTACAAATACTGTACTGAAAGCTGTATTTAACAGACTTTTTAATGATAATGATAATAATTATCAGTGGCATCCCCCACAATTTTTTCTGCATTAGCAAAATATATTCAAGACTAGGTTTGATATCACATCAATGAATTTCTTATTCAGTGTATCATATATGTCTTGACATATTGATTTTCCGATTCAAATCGATCTTCAGTTGAAATATCTGATAATGGTAAAATCCTGAGATTCGTCTTTCGATATATACCTTTTCCTGTGGATGCATGTCAAGGTCTGAAATTAACAGCCACCAAGTGCTAAATGTGGGTAGATTTTCCATTTGGTGAGTAAATCTCTAAAGGCACTTAAATGTACCTCATAAAATCAGAAATCTATACTTGAATGGCCTAAAAGGTTGTTAAGATATGAAAGTTACTTTTTTCTCTAATTTTCCTTTGTTGAAATATATCTACACCTGTATCAGTCATTACATTCTTGTTCTTTCACAGCATTTTTATTAAGTATATTTCAATATTATTATAATCAGTATTTTGAATAATGCACCAGGCTAGAGGGATCCGTGTACAGTTTACAGCATTACATTTCACAACATTACTTTCACATCCAAAAGCAATGATATTGATAAAATATCAATAGAAAAATGGCTATCTGAACTTAAGTAATGGAATTGATATTTAATTGATTTTAATCAAAAGAGGCTATTCCCATCTCTAATATCAGAATATTAATATTTTAGTATATGCAAAACATAATTTGGTGACTTTTTTCAGCATGTTATTGCAATGAAATTGGTGCTTTGGAAGCTTAAGCAGCTAAAAACCAATGAGGCAAACACTGCGGTCATGATCAAATAGTAAAAATGTCCAAACTGTCTACTAGTATGTGAAGAGATTTAAATCATAAAGGGAAGCACTTATGTGCTTGTCCACCACCGGTACTTTGTATACTGTATGTCACTCTACTTACCACATTTAAAGTATTGCCATAATGTCTAATGCAGAACAGCTGTGTATGAACATAATTTCTAGGAGACCGAATTTGATATGATGTACTCAAAATCTGTTGTGCATTAAAAACTGGTAAACTGAAATAGATATGACAGAGAACAACAGTGTGTGTATGAAGGGAAAGTATACTGCAGAATAAATGGGTAGATCATGTAAAATAAAATCGTATAATTTCATTTTTTTTAAAGAATTTTGAGATCGGGAGACTAACTTTTAAAAGTATTAATTTTAGAATCTAAGTTAATTGCCTTTGTTCAGTATGTATGACAGCGAGACTGGGTTTGTGCCTCTTGGCATTGGTATTAGTTTCAAGCCACAGAGCTAAGCATCACTTTCTAAGAAAGATAAACACACAACAGTGTTTGGGGTGTCTCACAAAAAAACTTTCTGCTGTTCTGAAGGTATTTCTAGGACTTTTTGTCTGCTGCAAGATTGCAAAAGACTTAACTCATTGTGACTGTTTCCTAATCCAAATCAAAGACAGTAGTCACTAGTTACCTGAATAGGAAACACCATTGCAACCTGGGAAAGGAATTCAGATGGCTAGAAAAGTCTTGGCAGATTTTTGCATGTAATCCCACAGGTGCCCGTACACCCAGTAAGCGCCTAGCCCGAGTGATTTTATGTTGTAAATAAATGGTGAATGGTCTGCATTTTTATAGCACTTTTCCAGTCTAACGACAGCTCAAAGCGCTTTACAATGCATGCCACATTCACACACACATTCATACACTGATGAAGGAGGCTGCCATGCAAAGCGCCAACTGCTCATCAGGAACAATTTGGGGTTCAATATCTTGCTCAAGGACACTTCGACATGCAGCTAGGGGTAGCCAGGATTCGAGCCCTGTGACTTTCTGTTCACTAGACGACCCACTCTACCCGCTGAGCCACAGCTGCCCCGTTGTCAGAGGTCTGAGACCTTGTAAACATGTGGTCTGTCTTTAAAATAGTGATGTATTATCAGATGAATATAAACTGTTTTAAATAGTCTCCTGCTGATAAGTTTCATATTTATTCATCTCATGTGGTAATGCAAACTAACAACCCACTCCACTTGCGCCTCTGCTTTGGAAGATATAACTTTTATTCCTTTTTTTCCCTTTGTATTTTTTCTATAAAGCCAGCAGTCTGAAATGTTTCACTGTCTGAGTGCGGCCAGGGTCTCTATAGCAGCCTTCTCCAAAGCTCTTAGATGGTCATCAAATCAGCAGTGAAGTGCAGACAGGAACACAAAAGAAACAGTCGGATGAGCAGCATTATGGGTTTGCGGTATTACAAAATGACGAGAAACCACAAAACATCAGCAACATTGAGGTTTGCATATTTGTTTCTGCCTATACTTAAGTGCAGTATGACATGATGCTTGAAGATGATTCCTTTAATGACAACTTTATGATGATTTGTTCAGTTTTAAATTAGGTACTGTCAGCTCTAGTGAAACCTGTAAATTACAATTATCAATTACCCTGTGAGGACCATGTTTCTGCTGCTTCATCTTCTGTTATGCGAGATGTAACCAATCAGACATAATGTATGTAACATGGCTGTAACTGTATTAAAAGGGACAAAGCTCTGATTGTAAACACCAATAACATTATAATGGAGATGTACAATGGAAAAGACTTGGGTGTATAGCAGACAGGAAGGGTCAGTCGAAATACTCCTTTGAGTGGCATGATGGAAATTGCGAGATCCACCTATTTTTGGAGCAATGGACAAAAAGTCAGGATATCTTTGCTTTAGATAACCATAATAGTAGCACGGACAAAGACATAAAAAAGTTTAATTGTGTGCACAGCTGCTTTAGTACATATATTATTTTTGAGCAACTGTGGGTTTCAATTCTGTGTTTCAGATTTTTTAGGGCTACCCTTTGTTTAGTTGTGACTACCAAATTTAACAATACTGCTCCCTTATATTATCTAAGAAAGACTCTTGTTATTGTTAAAATATTTAGTCAAGTAAATATTAAACTTTACCTGCTTCAAAACAATGGAGGCAATAAAAAAATGCATGCATAAGAATATTATTAAAGAAGACAAATCAACCAGCCGAATCTTTGTAGGGAGCAGTCAGTCTTGTATCGGCCATAAATGCTGATCATCCTATCTCAAATGCTCAGCTTCAGGATGCTGCCTTTTGTCTCTGCTCCACCCTTTTGTTTTTCTGTCATCTCCCAACAAACAATCTCTCCCTTCCTTTATAAGTTTGGGTTATTATAGCATCTCTCTGTTTAGTTTGAAGGGCTCTTTCCAGGCAGTGTGCTCGTCTGTGGAAGCTGTACAGTCACTTTGTCACAAATGCTGCTTTAGCAGCAAGGCAGGAGAGCATTAGACAGTCTTGCTAGATGAGAGTGCAGCTAATATCCTCCCCACTGGTCTGAGCTGAGAATGAATGACCTCTCTCCCCAAATAGATGACATCACCCTCTGTGATTGTGATGCCAAAAGCGCAACACTGCAAGAGAAACGCAATCGATTAGCAGGGTTCTCTAGAGGTTACCTCAGGACTGTCGTTTTAAATGCGTTGCTTGGTGGGACACAGAAAGCTTATCAGTTAGTTAGTCTATCAAGTTCTCTGTAGAGTGTAGTTTCATACTAATCAAAACTATTATTTGGATGTAAGTGCTTAACCTTTGATATAATTATTTTATTTTCAATTGAATATTCTTAGCTTGTCCCCTTCATTTATATCTCTGAGGGTAGACCCAAATTATTATAGAATATTATGCATATGTGGATATATAAATGTATGTTCATCTTACAAACTCATCTTAGTATACAGTAAAGCAATACAAACCACGCCCAATAACTAAAGCCCCTAACATTACCATTAAAGTGGCCATAACCAACATTTTACATACAAATCAGTCAAATTACAATGTGAAAAGAAAGTGAAAGGGGTTTCAAAAAAATGAAAGGGGTTGCTGCTAGTGTTGAACCTAGAGAATTATCATCCACATTTGTTTTTGGCTTTGAAATGAGTTTCAGCTTGTTTTTTATCTGGTCTGTAAATTTCCTTTTGGTTCATTTTCACCACTCTCATAATGACGTTTTCTGCTGCTGTGTGTAACAGGCAACTGAATGATTTTCAACTTCAGTGTTTATTTTTAAACACTGACTGTTGACTCTATTGAGTCTTGATTTGTGGAGATCAACCAGTGGTTTCAAGCTCAGACAACTTCTTTATGGAAATAGGGCTATTTTAAAACAGTTGTTTGACTTCATCCTGGTGGCTTTGTCCAGGTTAGTGTTAGACACGTTCGAATGATAGCCACAATAAATAAAGGTTCGACAAACAGTGCCACCTATTCACGAATTTAGTAATAAACAGCAAAAGATAGACATTCAGTTGATAATATGTCAATGCTGTGTTCAAGTTTAACTTTGAAGTATTCTGCAGTGGTTATGTAAAATATTGGGTAAGCCATTTTGTAACACTGATAGCTGAGCTTAGCTGATCTTGAAATGGGTAAACACTTGCCAAGCCCAGTGTTTTAAAAGTGAGCTCCCTGAGGAATCAAAGCAAAAGGAGTCACTTCATGTCACAACTGTGTCACTGACTAGACAGGAGGACAAGTGACAGAACTGTCTTCACAAACATTTTTCTCTTCAAACCTTAAATAATTTGGATTTTTGTTTAAGATATCAGCTAGCATATGACTGAAAACCCTTAGGTTTATATTTGCCTCTCAAAAATGATTTTCCTCATAAAGCCGAATGAGAAATTACCCCACTGATTGTGGTCTGTAGGGACTTTGGTTAGGCGTGACATTAATGGCTTTACACTGAAACTTCCTTCTTTTAGCACCTGCCTGAGCCATGAACAGTTGAGAGACATAAACCACAATGAATGTATGAATTTCCTGTCCATGTGAATATGTTTACAGCTCCTTTTATAGATACAGCAGTAATAACAAACAGGACCCAACATACGTCACTTTGAGCTTTGATCCTGACCATGTGGCAATATGATGACTAGAAGCTGAAACCCATGATTAGTACAAAAACTGATCACCTCCATAGAGATCTGATTAAAACATGCTTGCTGCTCTCCTAATATGATATTAATATATATTAATAAGAGTCACTGCTTTTGTTCACAAGATAGTACGGTAAACAGTGTTACATACTCATAGAGAACTGACATTGATTTGTGGGTGAATGTATTGTGATGCACCAGATGATACTAAGAAAATAACCCTAACCTTGGCACAGAGAAAAGGTTTTCCTGACTTTGCTGAACTTCCACTGCTCTCTGTTTTGCTACAGGCCGAGAGTCTAGATGGAGCCCTCTGTGTGCCGGACATCAAGCTGCACAGCAACCCATCTGCATTCAACGTCTACTGCAATGTGCGGCACTGTGTGCTGGACTGGCAGCAGAGAGAGGCCTCCCTGGCGCTGGCTTCTAGGAGTTCGGTGCAGAGTGGGGACTCAGACAGTGAGGAGGAAGAAGAATACCGCGAGCCAGCCGTGAAGCTGCCAAAGGTATGAGCAGGGGGTAGAATTGGCTGCTTATGTGGTGGTAGCAGCGCATGGTATCAAGGTGAGAGCCAGCCTGTGCTCTTTATCTTCGGGATGCAATAATCCTGCATCTCTCTGGGCTTGTATCCTTTTTATTGTTGTGATAATTGAAGACACTTTAACATAGGTTTGAAATGGCCATCATATGAGGATTATAGTTTCTGCTCTGTTACCCCAAATCCCTCTACCACTCTGTGAGCCTATTGGTTTCTCTATGTTACTCCATAGCAGGGCTGTCAGTTATATTTGAAATCTAAACAATTTCTCGCTCTGGGAAAAAAGGAAATGCCATCAATCAGTAATGAATACCATTTTCCAATTTGCTGTCTGTAAGCTAAGTTGACTGTTTTCATCTGGAGGTCTACTGAATTACCTATGACCCCATTGCACGGTAAACTGTCCAATTTCCTGTTCTTTGATAACATAAAATAGAGGATAAAATATAAAACCAAAGTATATGGGAAGCAAAATTTCATTTTTTTTTTCAGTCTATTCCATAAATGGTAGATTTACAGAGGGAAGTAAAGGATGGACAACTTTGGAAAAAGCTTCTGCCTCATAATAGCACGATAACAATTCTGAGATAGTACATTTGAGCTTGTCATCCAAGAGAGGCAGCTGGGGTACCATCAGTTAGCTGAAAAAAAATTGTAAAACACAAGTTAGGATTAGGCTACAGAAATTACCTACATTATGCCCTATTTTTTTTATCTATGGCTCTCTACAGCAGGACAAACCTTTCTACAGCGTGACAGCACATTCACGTTGTAGAATTTTATGAATTTGCAATGTATGTTGCTAGTTAGAGGATTGTATGTTGTTTTTAGTTATGTGCACATTATGCATGTTGTTTAGCAGTTAAATACTAGTCTTTGGGCAGATGGATAGTTTTAATTTAGAAATGTTATAATGGCAAACTTATCCAAAATAAATTGGCTACTGTTGATATGATATTTTGGGGTGATTTGCATTTAATTTCAGTTTAATTACAGGTGCTAACAAGTTGCTTGTGTGTGTGTGTGCGCGCGCGTGCATGCGTGCATGCGTGTGTGTATTTAAACAAAGTAACACTGACCAAATGCCTGTAAGCCCTCACAAAGTATACTGTCAGTTACATAACTTTGAAGCTATGATAGAAACGGCTAGAATGTCTATTTTCATTTTTGTTAATCTATATTATTTTTTGTGCACAGTATCATACATGTCTTGTTATGTATTTTTTAACTAACATTGTCTTACATACAACACGCTTTTTTATTAGATGTTCACTGATGTTTAACTTTCAATCCACTGTTACAATTGAAGTTCTTCACTGAGATATGAAGGAACATTAAAGCATTATTTGAATCACTAACAAGCCATACTGAGAGAGAGAATGACATCCTTTTCTAGGCCAAACTCTGTTGCCTTCCTCCCTTCTCCAAGGACTCAAGTGGGTCTGTCATTATTCCAAATGTTAATAGGAGATGTTGAAGAGGAAGTACAGTGTGCACTGTGGGCCCCCAGCTAAATGTAGGTTGTTGTACTGTAGGATGATGAGGCCATGCTATTAGGAGCAAGCATCCATTCGAAAATCTGTTTATTAATTGTGGTTGTAGTCCAGCTACACTCTGACTGTGGTGTGATATCATGGTGTTCATTAGCTCAGACAAATATGCTTCTATGTTTATGTGCAGATCATTGGAATCGGCCTGTGTGGGGTATTTGAGCTGATAAAAGAGACGCGGTTCTCTCACCCCTCACTGTGCCTGCGTAGCCTGCAGGCCTTGTTGGACATGCTGCAGGGACAACAGCCTGAAGGCTTTCAGACCGAACCTCCTGATGTTCTAGGTAAGGCTGAAAACACACTCAGAAGAGTTTATGAGGTGCATGTGAACAGTCTAATGCAATTCAATGTAACTGCCCTGCTACAAATCTTGTTTGTGAGGCGTATTGATCACTTTGCTGTGTTGCATGAAACAGCATGATATTGTCCATTTTTTGTAGTATTATATTTCAGCCTTACATACAGAAATACAAATACAAACATCTAACCTGCCTTTGACTTGTATACTTCCTCAGAGTCTCTTTTCCAGTTGCTTTTGGAGACCACAGTCCGCAGCACAGGGCCGAATGATCCAACAGGACAGGCCATCACCGCTCTGTCCTGCGCCTGCCTCTTCAGTCTGGTGGTGGCCTGGGGCGACACCGGCAAAATCCTGCAGGCCGTGTCTGCCATCCTCACCAACAATGGCAGCCATGCCTGCCAGACGATACAGGTAATTAACACATTTATAGAAAGTAGACAACGTCTGGTGAATTGACTGTATTCTTCATCTTAATTTTGCTTCTCCGTCATTCATATGAAAAACAAATGATGAATTAAATTAGAGTCCAAGATGTTCTTTGCACATGTAAGGGTTTCCTCACACAACTAACCATAGATTATTAGATCGTATCTTGTTGTGACCACGTGATTAGATTAATGTCTCATACTAAACAAATATCTTTATGTGGGAAGAGGAATTCCAGGTCCTCTTGTTCCTGTATCCAGTGAAACACAAGTTGAAATGACACTGTTTTTTATACCCAATTCTATTTGAATTGTCATGTTTTCCAAACCATATCCAACAAGAAATTTCTACCCATCTATTATCCAAGTTTTTCCTTCAGACTTGTAGAAATCCTAGAGATTGCCAAAGTGCTTTTTAGAAGGAGGAACCTCCGACTCCTCCATGCATTTCCTCTGAGCAGAGAGACTCATGGGAGTGTCTGGACAGTGCAAATTGAGTTTTGGAAAATGTCAAGCCACTCTGATTCTCCTGTTTGATTATGTTACCCTTCCTGCGTTCCTACCCCAATTAGCTAGTCTTCTGTTTGCTTCCATCTCTAGCTCTTTAGCGTGTCCTCTATTTCTAT
Source organism: Acanthopagrus latus (assembly GCF_904848185.1). Taxonomy (NCBI): domain Eukaryota; kingdom Metazoa; phylum Chordata; class Actinopteri; order Spariformes; family Sparidae; genus Acanthopagrus; species Acanthopagrus latus. The sequence goes on along the minus strand of NC_051047.1, from coordinate 9,443,962 downwards.
TCTTGCAGTTTGTTTTTATGGTTTCATTGCTTCTGCTTTGAAAACTAAAACTGTTACTTAACAGTAATTACTTTGTGCACAGGCTTTGTGACTGTAAATTGTTTCAGCTTTACGTGTATATGTACAAAATTCATATGCTTGAACAGAGCTGCAAAGCCTCATACATTTATCCCCCGTAGGCCTGTGTGTGTGTGTGTGCGCGCGCGTGCGTGTTTTTTGTTTTCCTGGTTGCTCATCCTTTAGGCATTGACTGGACTGTGAATCATCACAATAGAAGGAGGGCTGATGGGAAGTGTGGGCTTATGTACTGCACACGCCTTTATGTTTGTTTGCGTTCTTGAGAACCATGAGATCAGCAACATGTCTGTTATACCTGCTGTGGAAATGTGTGTGTGAAAATGCATTCAGGCAAAATGAGAAGACGGTCAATGTGCTGGTACAGTCACCACAGTTTGAGCCACTAATATGAGAATTTGACTTGATTAGCAGTAAAGAAACTCAATAGCCAGTTACCCCCATGCATGATACACTCTATTATACATACATATAATACACTCTATTATGTCATATTAGAATCTGGCAGTCCTGCACTCTTTCAGCACCTTCTTTGTCTTCCTCAATCCCACCAGGTGCCTACCATACTGAACGCACTACAGAGGAGTGTACAAGCTGTCCTGGTTGGAAAGATTCAAATCCAGGATTGGTTTGGGAATGGCATCAAACGTGCAGCCCTGATGAACAAGTGGGTCCTGAAAGAGGTGGCCATTGACGAGGATGAGCGCTGCCTCCTGCAGACTGATGGTTCTTTCCTGTACTTGCTCTGCAAGGATGGACTATACAAAGTGGGCTCTGGATACAGTGGCACGGTCAGGGTATGTATCACAGAAAGATGCATATTGTCACTGTTGAGCAGAGAATGTTGGTGTGGTGGAGCTGTGAGAATGTGCCTTCCTCGCCCGCCCTGCTCAAATCAGCTCCAGGCTGCTATGCTCAATATCGCTCTGTGCTCAACTTAGATTTTATCACGCTACACTCAAATCAGTCACTGCTCACTCCCTGAGAAAAAGCAATCTGCATTGCATTTTAATTTCTGTTTAAACACTAGCAAAACTAATCTGCAAAATGAAATCTGTTCAGCAGATTCATATTTTGGTGTAACAGGAGTAGTACACCTCAGTACTTTGTAAACCTTTGTAAACACAATTTACAGTACATAATTTCTCAATTGAATGAAGGCAGCAAGCAGTAGTAGTTTTGTGTTTGCGGTAGAGAAGTATACTAGTAAACAGCCACGGTTTTGCTGTAAAATGGAATGCTCTTGCTTTTAAGAGAGTAATTGCCAACATCGAAGGCCTGTGTTTGTAGTCATCTGCTGATTTTCATCTGCCAACATTAAATTAACGTTTGTCAGTGTTTATAATTGTTCTCTTGTATTATGAATGCCACACAGGGCCATGTGTACAACTCAACATCTCGTATCAGGAATCGAAAGGAGAAGAGATCATGGCTGGGCTTTGCTCAGGTAGGTCTCCATCAAGATGCCCCTCACAAACATTACAGTGAAGTGGCTTTGATTATGTAAAATCTTCCGGTCACATTTAAACGTAGACCTCTATATGACTTCAGTGATGTTGGTTATTTGTCATCATCACTGCTTTGTTTAACATTGAGAGTATTAATATATTGTTTAAATACAGTGTAATCTTCATCGTTATGAAAATTACGTCTTAGTGAGCTGTAAGGCTTGGAGAGAGTCCTTACGGATTGTGGATAAGCATCAGTGTTTGTGTTGTCTCCTCAGGGGTACTTGTTGTATCGGGACACAAGTAACCACACTATGTCGGCCATCAAGATCAACCCCGAGACTCTGGAGCCTGAGGGAACTGTCATCATGCCAGGTGCAAAGAAAACACTTTTTGTTGCCTTGTTTAAAAACATCTCACGCAAGATAGATAATCAATATTTCAACAAACAAAATATTGAGTATATTCACTGTCATGTTGCTGCTCTTTCAGGTCAACATTCAGATGGACAAAACATCATCTTCACAGATGGAGAGTATATCAACCAGATCGCAGCCTGCAAAGATGTAAGTTTAATTAGAGGCTAAAGCTCCTTATCAGTATCCACATCATCGCTTTTAAACTGATATTTTGAAAATGCATGAGTGCCAGAGGGGAAAATCCTCAGTGTTTTCAAGGTTTCCCCTATGTGTAAAGCTGAACTAAGAAAAATAAACTGTGCTGTGCTGCCTGTGTCTGCTGGAAACATGGTGGAGATTCATCATTATGTGTATTTAACTTTATCTAAAACATTATAGTGCTGTTAAATTTCATTACATACTGGACTGTCGGTTTCAGTCTCAGAGGTGTTTGACTGTGAACTTTTGTGAGCTGTAAGAAATTCAGACCATGTTTATGAGTGGTCATCCCACTTGTCATTAGTGTCACCAGTAAAACTAAACCATCCCCTGCTCCTCATCTGTCTTTTTTTATCTAGTGCAACTAACTAAGATCTCTTCTAAAATGTGTTGTTTCTTTCATGAAAACCAAATCTTTTGTTAGTTGAAATGAGGGCTGTTGTCCCTCTTGAACTGCCCAATGAAGCATCTGTCACTGCCCCTGCTGCCGAGTCCCCAGTCTCACTTTGAAGGGTACTCAGCTGATCACCAGCTGTGCCACAGAGGGGGTGAGGGGGGGGCGATTTTGTCTATGTTTATACGTGTGTGAGTGTGTTGTGTATATGTGGGCGTGGTAGCAAGGGCAGTGGCACCAGATGTGGGTATTCTCCAGAGAGCTTAATCTCTCAAGCAGTTATCTGCATAAGCACTCTGTAATGTCAGTGGGGGAGGGGGAGATGTGAAATCCATATATCTGCTGTTGCAGCTCGCCTTCTTCCGGAGTAGCAGTTTCTAGGCTAATCAAGGGGGTGGGACACTGTGTGTGTGTGGGTGATTTGGGAGACCTAAGAAGCTGCATGCATTTTAAGTGAGCAGCAAGAAAATGCAACCACTGCATAGACCACTTAACGGTTGAGGGAAACCACTTGAGATGCACAATGAGGGGGTTTCAGATGCTGGGAAGAAGATGATGGTGTCAGTAAACTAGACGAGGTTAAGGGGATAGTCAGGTAATGAAAGCAACATGTAAGAGGAAAAGTTGGGGGTGGTTCCGGCCAGAGAATAGAGGGATTTATTAAATGGTTTGAGTGGCACATATGCTCAGCTGCTCTAGAGGAATCAAAACACAATACACAAGTGTTATCGTTACTACACAGTGGAAACCAGACCAACCCCATGGTACCCTTAACTGTTGTTTATATCCCTGTTGTCTCCCAATTATTTCCTTGTTGTGTCCCTCAACTAAGTTTGTTCCTTTCCTGTAAATTGCCCCTCTCAGCCACATCCACTGCAGTGACTAACCTATATCTCAGACTGTTGTATCATCTGTCATGTGCTCTGCATTGAGTATGCATTGTCGATAGGTGTCACATCCTTCTTGGTGTTGTTAAGATAAATGGATATGCTATTTACACTGACATGGCTGGGTTTTAGATTACCATAGCCACTAATATAAAAAGCACCCCACACCCCCAAACATATTGCAGTTGATAGACTTATCTGTGACTCCTACAAGGTTTTAATCTATGTGTTAATCCAAACTGCATCCAGCACTTAAATTATAGTGTGTGGGGGGTATGTGAGGCCCATTTGTAATGACTCACTTCATTCCCACTTGTCCCAAAACATGCACTTACAGCTATGTACACAGGCAGAAATGCGGATAAGTGTGTATGTCTTTAAAGTTTGAACTCTTCCTTTAAGGGCTTGATTAATTCATAGTTGGGTTAGGGGAAAAGTGGGGAAATGTTTTCAATAAATTGGGGGCATTTTGTTTCCTTACATTGTTACGTATCATAAAATTGAATAGCATTTCCTCCTGTTGGCCCTGACTCCTGCAGGATGGTTTTGTGGTGCGGATCTATACTATGAGCTCAGACCCGGCCCTGCAGCAGGAACTGCAGCTAAAGCTGGCAAGGAAATGTCTGCACGCCTGCGGCATCTCTCTCTTTGACCTCGAGAAGGATCTGCACATCATCAGTGAGTAATATAAAATATGTGCATGATGTCTTCATATGCATATGTACACCTGCTACAAGATCACTTTGTATATGAAGACACAAAAAGGTGTATAGATATTTTTAAAAAAGCATACTTTTACAACCTTGTCTCATTGCATATTTGTATTTAAATACTATGTTGTTCTCTCAGGCACAGGCTTTGATGAGGAGGCAGCATTGCTTGGAGCAGGCAGGGAGTTTGCTCTGATGAAAACTGCCTCGGGGAAGGTGAGAGCAAACATCATCTCTGTTGTTATGCCTAAAATGTTGAAGAAAAATAAAAGTTGGAACAGATTTGACCACTGAGCTCTAACTTTTGGCTTATGCCCTGTACTTTAGAGGGTGAACCTAGGGAAAAGGCTCTAAATGAATTGTGTAAAGCCATGATTTTTCTTCCTTCTGTGTCACACTAGCCACATGAAGCCTATTGTACTAAATTAACATTCCCTTAGTTAGTTCATAACATCTGTGTGTTGTTAGCTAGTCAGATTTTCCTTGGATCGGGCTATAATAAGCATAACATAAGACTTGTAATGTTGTTTTGGAAACATTTGATGACCCTCTGAGCTAAATCGTCTTTAGAAAAAAAAAGAATACTAATGAGGGTGTTTTTTTTTTTTCTATCTCTTCATGTCTTTGCACTATTTATTGTGCTCTGGATCCTGCTCTTGTTAGTGGTTATATGCACCCTGAGCTTGTAAAGGGACGTACATGCTCAACTAACTGGAAGTGATTAGAGTATTTCACCAAGCTAAGCAGTGGCTCTGGCCTGCAGTATAGTGTTTACCTCCAGGAAAACACACCAGGGCCTACTGAGAGGGAAGAGTTGTTGTTAATCAAGTAATCTAAGAGTACAGACACAAAATGAAGAAAATGCTAACAAATCTGAATGTAGGTAGAGTAAACGACATTATTATAACGACGTTATGTTTGTCTACATAGGGCAGCTTTTGGAGGAATCAACTATTTATATTATTTGACTTGGAGTTAGATTGCAGGGTGTTTGTAATCGATCAAAGTAGGTCAAATCACTGTTAGGAGGCACATTTCACATTTTTATGCAATCCGTGTTAGTAAGATGAGAATTCTAACTATGTGCTTGGTTTGGGTGTGTTGAGGGTGTGGCTGTGCGTGCGTAGGTACTGTAGGTGTGGTGCAGTGTGCCTTCTTTGTAGATAACAGTCCAGGGCAGTTGCTTGTTGCACTTTTCTGTGTCTGTGTAGAGGCCCTAATCTCACAGCACTCTTTATCTGCAGATTACCCTAACCCAGGCTGGCTGGATGGGTAAAAATAGGAGCAGCTGACCTGTATCTTGGCACAATGTTCACTCATCAATTGGGCTGGACATGTGATATTAGGAAAGGAGTCAAAGACTGTCTGTTAGTGGTTTACAAGCTACTGTTGTGTCTGCATACAATACTTTTGCAATTATGTAATTTGCCAAGTGCATGTCAAATGATTGGAGTTATAAAAACTCTCACCTCCAGAAGCAGCCTTTGTGCATGTATCATCACTCGTTGCTGTCTGAATTGCTTAAGTGCTGTACACACGGGACAAGGCTGTTTTTCTCTAGGAATACTGTGTTGGTGTAGCAGGTTTGTTGGCTCCCACAGTGAGAAATAAATTAATCCTTGCTAAGTTTTTGCCACAAAATAGAAAAACTATAGATCCTTAGTTCCTCAGAAATGATCACTATGAGAAAACTGTTGTGTTGATCATCTTTCCTCCTCTTACCCTCACAGATTTACTACACAGGGAAGTACCAGAGCCTGGGTATAAAGCAGGGTGGCCCATCAGCAGGGAAATGGGTGGAATTGCCCGTTACAAAGTCGCCGAAGATCGCTCAGTTCTCAGTTGGCCATGATGGTTCTCATGCATTGCTAGTGGCTGAAGATGGAAGTGTGTTCTTTACAGGCTCTGCCAGCAAGGGAGAGGATGGAGAATCCAGTAAGATGATTTCAACCTGTCTGAAAACAGCTCATCAATTGATTGTATTTGACCTTTGTTTCACTCTGAAATCAAAGCCACCTCAGTTCTGAAGGTTATGTCTGTTCTTTTCCATTGCAGCTAAAAGTCGCAGACAGCCCAAGCCTTACAAGCCCAAGAAGATGATTAAATTAGAGACCAAGACAGCAGTGTATACTGCCTGTAACAATGGCAGCAGCAGCATTGTCACCAAGGATGGGGAGCTCTACATGTTTGGCAAAGACGCTATTTACAGTGACAGCACCTGTGAGTTAACTGGGACAGTTTTTCTGTTTCTGTTTTTCTGAGATATTTCAGTAGTTTAATTTCTTTGAAAACAACAGATGAAATACTTTTACTAAAAGAATAAACATGTATTTGTCTATAAATATTTCACAGTTTGAAGCCATGGTATTCACTTTGATTATAATCCTACTTTCTTCTCCACAGGCCAGGTGACAGACCTGAAAGGTCACTTTGTAACTCAGGTTGCCATGGGCAAGGCCCATACATGTGTTCTGACCAAGAGCGGTGAAGTGTGGACTTTTGGGGTGAATAACAAAGGCCAGTGTGGCAGAGACACTGGATCTATGAGCCAGGCAGGGAAAGGTGAGCAGATGGACAAACAAAAACGCATAACAGCATACTGTCTTACATATACTTGCATTGTCTCTGTGCTATTGCTCAGTCTGGTGGCATTTTGTTTGTTATTTGTAGCTTTTGGTGTGGAGAGCATGGCCACAGCCATGGATGAAGACCTGGAGGATGAGCTAGAAGAGAAGGAAGAGAAGAGCATGATGTGTCAGCCAGGCATGCACAAGTGGAAGCTGGACCAGTGCATGGTCTGCACAGTTTGCGGAGACTGTACTGGCTATGGTGCCAGCTGTGTCAGCAGTGGACGGCCAGACAGAGTACCAGGAGGGTAAGACGACACAAACACCGGAAGAAGTGAAGGTGGTCATGACAATATCTGTGCAGCACTTCTGTTTATCATTGCATTACAAAAGGTTGATGGAAACAACATAGGCTACCGGTAAATAAAAATCAAAGATTTCCTCAGTTTTTTGTTTTTTTTGCCTGCTTTATTTATTTATTTATTTTTGGTTTCAATTTTTTTTTATTAAGTCAATGCAGTTAGTAAGCGATCGAAACACCTCTTCTGGATAAGAAGATGTAACCTGACTGAAATATCATATTTTCACCATTTGAGGTTTGACTGTCGCTGTCTTAGTTAGAATTGGCACCTCATACAGCTTATATGAATTATCACAATTAACCAAGTCACATCACTCACACTAAATCACATAAAGGTAGTGGATGGGAACATTTCTTTTGCTGATTTTCAGATGTTTTTGTTGGAAACCTGGATTATAGGTAATGGAATGTGAATATTTTTTCTGTGTGCTTGCGTCTACCAACCAGTATCTGCGGCTGTGGGTCTGGAGAGTCTGGCTGCTCAGCGTGTGGCTGTTGCAAGGCCTGTGCCAGGGAGCTGGATGGTCAAGAGGCCAGACAGAGAGGCATCTTTGATGCCGTGAAAGAGATGATTCCACTGGACCTCCTTCTAGGTATGACAACTGATGTCTTACATGACTTCATTCTGCCTTGTTTTGCTCTGTTATTCATACAATATTTCCATCTCTTCTATGTCACCACTCGCATCATTTCAATTTTGCTTAAAGCCAAAGTTAAAATCTCTTGCCTACATGTGACATTCCAATGTCAGTGGTTTGCTTTATGTTGGATACTCAATATCTGATCAGAATTGTTGAATGTCTTGAGGAGGGATGTGTACAGGCTGCAGTTTATGTCCTTCTCAGCTATGCTGGTGTGCTGCTTGTGCCACACACTGTCTGTTGCATCTGCTTGGACGCAGTATTTGGCACAATTGTCATTGCTCATCCTTTTGTTTTATTGTCGTATTGTGCAGAGTCATTGCTTCTCCATCACGTCTCTCCATCATTCATTGATGTGTGTCTTGTTTTGTTCTGCTCTGCTCCGTCTTCCCTCCTCCTCCATCATCCTGTCTGGGCTGCCTGTACCTGGGGCCTTATGTGTTTTCAGCTGTGCCTGTCCCTCCCCCTCCAGGAGTGAACATTGAGGAGCACATTCAGATCCGTCAGGAGGAGAAACGTCAGAGGATCAATCGGCGACACAGGCTGGAGGAGGGCAGAGGTATGGAGCAGGGCTAAACTGAGTTTGTCCAGGAAATAGCTGTTTTTTTTCTGCTTGTTGAAGTTAAGTTTCTGTGATAGAGACTCAAACACAGGCTCAGGGAGAGTGAGAAGGTGGGAATGGAGGTTAATCAATAGGGTGAAGCTACAAACAGAATGTCCATCTCTCTCTTTTTTTTTTTTAGTTTGAATAACTTTCAGGCGCTGAGTGAGCTTGGGTGTTGTGCCTTGGTGACTTCCCCCTTGCTTGTGTCGTAATTTTTTCCAGCGTGTGTGCATTGTTGTGGTGTAGTATTATCATGTGTTCTCTCCCATTTGTCAGCATTGTGCATGCATGTGAAAGTTTCTTTCTCCCCCAGGCCCCCTTGTTTTTCCTGGTCCCATTTTTATGAACCAGCGTGAGCAGGCCCTAGCCAGAATAAGACCCCTTCAGGCACTAAGGCATAAACGGGACAAGCACAAAGGTACTATGGTCTTCACTAACTCAACGGGTGCAGAGACACCCCTTTGACTCATCTCCCAGTCTGGCTGTCCCGTCCACCTCCTCTCTCACTCTTTGGCGGCAGGACTCTTATGTCGTCACCAGGTCTCATGGTAACAATCAGTGTAGCGTGTTGGCAAGAAGGACTCACTGTGACTCACAGTGGGGAAATGACTGTGAAACCTTTAGACCGGGTCAAAGACCAATCTCAACAGGATGGTTCCATTTGATTAATTTTATGATGCATTGTGAGCATAGGAAATACTGAGGTTACAATTAAGATTTGGTCTGTTAAGCTGATTCATTTTCCAGTTTAACAGTTCTAATTGTCAGAGTAGGATGCCTGCTCTGCCCACTGCTATTGTTTACACCTAAACATAAATCAGTGTCCTTGTCTAACTGGATTTACCATCGCTCCCATAGCAGCTGATTTTGTCACACAGCAGCATTTCAAGCAGACGAAACAGTGAGCACTGGGGAGAGCAAGATTTGATAAATGACAAACTGACAGATCTGACTCGGGTGGAAGTGAGCAGAATTGTTATTCTTAAAATACATATTTCAGATGTGAATCTTCTCATGGGGCTTAGAAATCACTCATGCTAACTATTTTAAATGAACATCTTATATCTAAATAATATCAGTTTCACATGTATGATTCAGCAACAACAGAGCACAGTCAACCATTTATTTGTAGGTTACTTCTTTTGTTTTGCCCTTAGAATCTCAGCCCAGCCAAGCTAATTTCTTTCTAAAGAAACCAGAAAGGGGAAACACAGTGATGACGATGCCTTCTGAACTCTTTCTCTACAATTAACAGTATTAAGAATAAAACAATTTAAAGGGGCAATTTATAAGATATAGCCAAAATAGAAACATTAGAAAATAAGCTGACAGTATCAGAAGAATGTGAAGAAATAACAATATTGACGTAATGTCAAAGACTTTCATGTACTTTGTTGCAGAAACCTCTAGCTGAAGTCAGCTAACCCTGGCCCATCTTTTCATATAATACCACTCTGTGCTGCAAGAGGGAATAATATTAATAGCCTTAGCCTTTAAGGTTATTTTGGAGTGTATCCACTGTCTTCAAACTGGCAACCATCAGTGACAGAGGCTGTGTTCAGTCCCATTCTGGTGTCTAGCCATGTTCACTGGGAAGCTGCTGAGCCTCGTTGCCTGCGATGAACCCTGTCAGCTAAAAGAGTGGTGTAGTTCGTAGTCCTAGAGGCTAGAAATCAGTTAGCATTATTGCACATCTCAAAGTCTGAGTTTTTCTGAAATAAAGCATTTGATTACCACAGGCTTAAGATATTTACACATTTTGTTCCATGAAAAAAAATACATTGTCTTGCTGAACAAAACATGTAAGCATCATAAACTTGTCTTTGCCACAGAGCCTATTTTCTGCGATATTCCAAGACTAATTTCAAAAAATCTCATAAGCTTTTTGTCAAGGGAACAAGGGTGATGGTTGATCTAGTGATCTAGTTAGCCTACAAAAACATGTCAATGCTACACCACTCTATAGGACCACGTAGGTCCACAGCTAACAGAGCTACTGCTAGTGGCAGCTTGTTGCTCCAGCCAAAGATAGCTACAGTGAACAGTTAGCTGAGGAGCAGTAAGCGGTTAACCATTTAGGTTAACACAAATATAAAATATATAATGTCAAACTCTCACAGTCTCTTTCAAACATAGTTAAAAAATATAATAAAGGATATAAATGAAAAATAAAAATGGTGTCATACTATATTGTATTTGCTTGCACAAATCTACAAAAACAGCTGGTGTTTCTGTCAGTTCATTGTGCACATCTGCCTGTCTAGACTGCTGCTGCCTTTCTCACCAAATTGTTGGTGCCGGTTGAAGTGGAATTGAAGGTCTGTAACTGCTGGTGGATGATTTTGGCTAGTCCTCAGTTTGGGGGCCTAGCATTGTGCCCCTTTTGATGCTAAGCATCCATTTAACATGTAATATTTAATCGCCTTTCTCATAGAAACTCATTGTTAAGGATAAGTGGCTTGTTTTATTGGTCTGCTGTTATTTGTAGAAATGGTGATGCAGTGTACTCTATTTCAGAGAATGAGTGGTTTCCTATTCAGACATTGAGACTGTTCTATTTTGCTGAATAATTTTCATTTTGTGTGATTCATTGTGGCTGACACAGGGTCGTAGGGCTAGGTTATTGGGTTACCTCCCCTGTGCATCCGTCTTTATGCGTTTACAGTAATGAGGAGGAAAGGGTGCTCCAAATCCTCTCATCGACAATCCTGGGGTCTCTGTCTATGACCTCCAGATAAACTAAATGTGCTTTGGATGTCTGTGTTAGAGCACTTCTGTTTTTTCACTGACATTGAGCTTAACTTTCAACCCTCCCTTGTGAATGTTTGGACCATGAGCCATTTTTTGTGAAGTACTGAAACGTAAAGCTCACCTGGCTGGCCTCACTTACAGAGGTAAACCACAATGAGCTGGTTCCTGGTCCAAAAAGGTATTGACAGTCATTATATTTGCTGCGATGCATGGGTCTCTATACAACTTTGTCCACTCACCCACCACAGCCGTGACCTCTTAAACAGGGCTCAGGGTAAACCAGATTTCCTCTTCCTCATTGAACACAGACAGATGTTAAAATGAATATCAAATTATATTCTAAACAAACCATCTGTCAATCTTTAATGGAACTGGTTGCCAAAAGCCTTTCTGTTGTAGAGGTGTTTTTCCCTTGTTTCTGTTTCGCATGCTTTTCCCCCTTCTCCCTGTTTCTTTTGAATCCTCTTTTCCCTCCAGCTCCGTTTTCCAGGACTGTGCAGAGACATCCACCTCTGCGGTCTGAAGTTGCCACTTAACCTCACTCTCTCTGTCCCTTTTTTCAAGTCAATTGTGCTGACTTCAGTGTTTGCCTTGTAGACGGTAGCAGTGAGCGTGGAGAGAAGGATGCCAGCAAAATCACCACCTACCCCCCAGGGGCAGTGAGATTTGACTGTGAACTGCGAGCTGTGCAGGTCAGCTGCGGTTTTCACCACTCGGGTAGGTTGATTTCTTTAATTGATTTTTATAAAAATAAGGCCTTGAAAGTTGTTCAGTAGTCTTAAAATTTACATTGTGAGGTTTGAATTGCCAAAATCAGTTTATCTTATTTAATTCAGCCAATTTAATATAACTATAATTCATTTTTTCTCAAAATGAGTCAAGCTCCTCTGAGTGACAGGCATCCTCGGATGTTAAAAAAACGTTTAATCTTCGCCTACCACTGAATCTAATACTGACTTTTTCTTAATAATCGTGCTCACCTCTTGATGTGATGCAAATTGTGTATTAACCTAACTTACTCTAAAATCACATTTCAACTTATAACCTACCTTTGCACAGGATCACATGTAGTATACATGTGATCCTTGTCTTACTGCTTCAATAAGATGTGGTAAAAAAAAAAAATAAAAAACTGTCTTGAAAAGGTCTTAAAGGTAGGTATTAGGTATTAAAACTTCTAACAACAGCAGCTGACATAGAAGTACAAGAATAGGAAAATAGTGCTTTTGATTGTGTTTCATTACAGTGGTCTTGATGGAGAATGGAGATGTCTACACATTTGGTTATGGCCAACATGGACAGCTTGGACACGGAGATGTCAACTCAAGGTAATTCATTACTGTTAAAATGAATAGGAGAATACAAAACCTGTATTTTATCTCAACATGAAGTAATGCTAACAAGATTAAGAGGTGAGTCTTTGAGTTTGCCTAGTGCGAAAGACTACGTGAAATACCGCAATAACTACAATTGTAACGACCTGGAAAGGGCAACGCAATGTTTATTGTTAGATGTGTGTTTAGTTGGTGCTACAAGCCAACATTTGTTACAGTAAGTCAGCCCAGTTTTTCAAGTAAGATGAGAGAAATGTGAGGCCAAAGTCTTGCTTTGTCATTTTGAATTTAATTGTAAACATAAATAGACCACACTGCACGCGGACACGCAACCTAAACTAAATGTTTTTACCTGCTAGGGGTTCTCCAACTCTGGTGCAGGCACTTCCAGGTCCCAGTGTACAGGTGACGGCAGGCAGTAACCACACAGCCGTTCTCCTCGTGGATGGGCAGGTGTTTACATTTGGCAGCTTCTCGGTAAGAAAAACATTGTCCATGATACAATGTGTAATCAGCCGCTTTTCTGGAAGGCATAGAATTCCTGTTGAAATCGGAAACGTCATTATTTACCCTCACAGTGATGTTGGCTGTAGTTGTTCATTAAAGTAAATGTTCTTTGCTTTACACCGGTGTTGATATAACTGACCATAAACTGCTCCAGAGAATGAATATGTATCTCCTTATTTTTCAGAAAGGGCAGCTTGGCCGGCCCATCCTAGACATGCCCTACTGGAATGCCAAGCCATCTCCCATGCCTAACATCGGTGCCAAATACGGGCGTAAGGCTACCTGGATTGGTGCCAGCGGAGACCAAACGTTTCTGCGGATCGATGAGGCTCTTATCAACTCTCATGTCCTAGCTACTTCAGAGATCTTTGCCAGCAAACACATCATTGGCCTTGTGCCCTCCTCTGTGTCTGAACCACCTCCATTTAAATGCTTGCTTATCAACAAAATGGATGGAAGCTGCAGGACCTTCAATGACTCTGAACAAGAGGACCTGCAAGGATTTGGTCTGTGTCTGGATCCTGTATATGATGTCATATGGAGGTCAGTTCAAGGTTTATACAGAACAAAGAAATGCGCACAGTTTGGTTTTGTGCACTATTAACCCTGAGTTTGAAGACTGAGTTAAAATAACCTACAGATAAGCTTGTAACTTGTCCCTTTTGATGTTTAACACCTGTGTCCTGGGTCTTCTTCATGCTTATAGGTTCCTGCCAATCTCAAGGGAGATGCTGTGCTACAATGCAGTGATAGCTGATGCCAGAATGCCCTCTGCTACAGATCTACAGGCTCGCTGTAGCATCCTCAGTCCAGAGCTTGCATTGCCCTCAGGATCACATGCCACCACTACTCGCTCTCATGGAGCCCTCCACATTCTCGGTAAGCTTCCTTCAGCCCATCTGCAGTCTTTGGCCATATGAATTTTTAATGAATGTCTTGGTGTCTTATGAATATGTACATAAGTGCAACAACACAAATGAAGATGGACAATGCAGACATCTGTGTTTTTTCAAAGCAGATGTGAACAGTAATTTGATTTCATTGCTGTTCATTGAATCATCTGTGGCTCATCAGTCTGAGCCCTGTTTTAAAGATTATTTTACATTTTATATTAAAACTTGTGTTTTTGTTAATGTTTATACAATTACCACCTTTTGACATATGTAAAGGTTCTGTGGAGCCTTCAACTTTAACGGTTGTTTATACATTTTTCATTTTGCTGTGCCAAAGGTGAAATTGAAATAATTCTTGGGAAGTACAAATGTAATGCTTTCCATTCTCTCATCAATTCTCTTTCATTCTTGGGAAAATTGATTTGAGAGACAGACCTTCTCTTGGATTTTAGCCTCCCATGTGATTAATTGTCTGCAGGAATGCTTAGGTTATGGATTTCAGTCAAAGAGAAATACTAAGAGGGAGTATACTGGGTTATCCACTTAGGTTGCCTGGATACACTGGCAGCCATGCAAGAGCTGAAGATGGGTGTAGCCAGCGCAGAGGAAGAAACCCAGGCAGTGATGAAGGTCTACTCTAAGGAGGACTACAGTGTGGTGAACCGCTTTGAGAGTAAGTGGGTTCTTTGTACAGCATACATAGTATTAGATGTATGAAGTATCCAGGGGGCACATTTGGCTTTTATGTGTTTTGGTCTGTGATCATAGATTCATCTAGAAAAAAAAGTTAAAGTTTTTTCTGTTAAGTCAAAGCTGCAGAATATGTGAAACATAAATAATCAGTTCAGATTAGTTTCTCATCCTATTTACAACAACCAGATTTGTCCAAACAACTTTTTTGTACCTTGCAAGTCTGTGTTGATCCTGTGTATGATGTTTTAGGTCACGGTGGTGGTTGGGGCTACTCGGCCCACTCTGTGGAGGCCATCCGCTTCTGTGCTGATGCAGACATCCTGCTGGGTGGGCTGGGCCTGTTTGGGGGACGTGGGGAATACACTGCTAAGATCAAGGTGAGCCGTCTGGTGATGCTCCATTTCAAGCATTTTCCTTTTTCCATCATGGCCATAATTTGAGTTATTTGCTTAGTGTCACGAGTGACACTTAATGTTGAAGTTGCACCTGTGTCATCAGTTGGAATATTACTCAGTTTTATGCTGGAAATCTTAGAAAGTATCTCACCAAAAACATTACAGAGCAAGTTATTCAACGTTTTGTGACCATAAACAAAGCAAAGTTTGGATTAACTGCATTGTAACACATACATTTCCCAAAACTAATAAGGCACCACATATTATTTAAATGGAATTGTGGCCTTGAATAACAGGCGGTTACAGTCTGTTAACTGTATTCTCTTGTTGTGTAGCTTTTTGAGCTCGGACCTGATGGCGGTGACCATGAGACAGATGGTGATCTTTTGGCAGAGACAGATGTTCTGGCCTATGACTGTGCTGCCAGGTGAGGTTTATAAATTTCAATGTTTGCCCTTAATTATCACAGCTATTGCTTGCAAAGAACTTCTGAAATTATATGGTGTTAATATTTCATAGGTATTAACTTATATCTCTTTTTTTTTTGTTATTTTAGGGAAAAATATGCCATGATGTTTGATGAGCCAGTGCTGCTGCAGCTGGGCTGGTGGTATGTGGCATGGGCTCGAGTGTCTGGTCCCAGCAGTGACTGTGGCTCCCATGGACAGGCTACCATTACTACAGATGATGGGTACATCTGATTTCACAATATAGATAGTACTCTAAATTCTGAATTAAAAATAAAAAAGTAATACTGCTTACATATTTTGATGTTTCATTTGGTCATGTTTGTTATATAATGTTTTGATTTGAATAATAGTTGAAACCCATTAACTTGTCTTTTTCTTTTTCACTTTTAGTGTGGTCTTTCAGTTCAAAAGCTCTAAGAAGTCAAACAACGGCACAGATGTTAATGCGGGTCAAATACCACAGCTGCTATACAGGTAAGCACAATTTCTCGCGTTTTATAAACAGTGATGCTAGCTATTTTATATTTATGCTTTTCAAATAAGTTGTTCTAATTGCTTCTGTATATTTCAACTTTAGGCTTCCCTCAAATGATGGCAATGCATCTAAAGGGAAACAGCAGACCAGTGAACCAGTCCATATTCTTAAACGCTCATTTGCTCGAACAGTCTCAGTGGTGAGTATTGTCTCTGTGTTGAATGTGTTTTACCTGCTCTGATTTTTACAATATTATGTGTAATTATCTTTGTTTGTCTCTCTGTAGGAGTGTTTTGAGTCTCTGCTGAGTATCCTCCACTGGAGCTGGACTACCCTGGTTTTGGGTGTGGAGGAGCTGCGAGGGCTGAAGGGCTTTCAGTACACAGCCACCCTGCTTGACCTGGAGAGACTGCGCTTTGTTGGCACGTGCTGCCTCCGCCTGCTCAGGGTCTACATCTGTGAGATCTTCCCCATTGCTGGTAGGAACACAGAGAAGTTCTCAGCAGTCAGTCAATGGCAATATAGTGAGTTGCAAAAACAATCTACAGTGTATATCATAACTTTAAATTTGAGTATAAGAAATGACAGTGTTTTTTTCTGTTCAGTTATGAATGCCTGTTTTTGTGAAAAACTACTGACAATATTTATCCTTACATTTATTTTCGAATAAAAAATGTGTGTGTTGGACTTGTAGGTCTAAAATAGTTATCTCCCTTTTTTCTTTGATTTCCAGCCAGCACCAAAGCTGTAGTGGAGGAGTCAAGCAAGCTGGCAGAATGCGTGGGAAAGACACGCAGCCTGTTGAAGAAGATCCTGTCAGAAGGCATGGACAACTGCCTGACCAAGCTGGACAATGACCCCCAGGGCTACTTGTCTCAGCCTTTAACCCTGCTAGAAGCTGTGCTGCAGGAGTGCCACAACACCTTCACTGCCTGCTTCCACTCTTTTTACCCAACCCCAGCTCTGCAGTGGGCCTGCCTCTGTGACCTGCTCAACTGCCTGGACCAGGTCAGTGACAGCAGACCGTGTCATTGTAGAAGGAATTGTAAAGTCAACCAAATCTAGTTACAGAATTGTTATCATTGGCAATTAATCTATTGATTTCTATCAGTAGTGTAGTTTGGTTTAATGTATAACAAATCAATGAGCAATTATTATTAAAACAAACAAACCCATAACTTCCTAAGAAGTCTTAGAATCATGTTGTTCAATGAAAATTATAGAAAATGTTCAAATAATAACAGATTAATTTCCCTGATAAATTTTTCTGTTTTTTTTAGGACATTGCTGAGGCCAACTTTCGAACATCCAGCAGCCGTCTGCTGGCGGCTGTCATGTCCGCTCTCTGCAACACTTCTGTCAAGCTAACATCCATCCTGCCCATTGCATATGATGGGGAGGTGCTGTTGCGTTCACTGGTCAAACAAGTCAGCACAGAGAATGACTCTGCCCTCGCTCACCGCTTCCCCCTGCTGGTGGCCCATATGGAGAAGCTAAGCCATGTGAGTTTTTGCACGTCATACATTTTACATCATTGTCCTCACTTCAGAGATGGTGGACATGGGTGCAGCCTGCATCCCAGGAAATGTATGATGGATGGAGAACATTTTGGCATGTATTTTACACATTTATTACTCCCATAGACGGAGGAGAACCTGATGGGAATGACCAGTTTCCGGGAGGTGCTGGAGAAGATGCTGGTGATTGTGGTGCTGCCGGTGAGAAAGAGTTTAAGGAAGGAGGTGGAACTGTTCTCGCCACACCTGGTCTCCAACACCTGTGGTCTGCTGGCCTCCATTGTTTCCGAGCTAACTGCATCTGCCCTTGGCTCTGAGGTAACTTCACTCCCACTAATAATGGCATGCATCCAAACAAACACACGCATTAGGCCCACGTGTGTAGGGCCATAGGACTTTTCATATACTCAAGTTTAGTGTCCTGAGGTGCTCTTATGAAGCTTTTTGTTTCAGGAATGTAAACAAAATCGTCACCTGTGGTGTCTCTGTTGTTTAACTCTGTTGTCTCCCTCTAAATTCCTTTAAAATCACATTCATCACAGCACAGGTCTGTAAGTTGTAGATGAGATCTGTTGGTGAGATAACATTTCTTTCCTCATTCTAAATTTTCCCCTTACTCATGCCAAATCAAACTCACTTTTCATAGTGAATGCTTTTGCTTGGAACAAGGTGCTGTTTTTACTGTTGGTAAAAGAATCAACAGCACAAAGGAGGAAAATTGATTTTCTTTGTTGTTTTTGTGTAGTATGCTGAGTCATTGAGTGGATTGGAGAGATATCTGTCACTCTTCCTCCCTCACACTCTTCATTTAATTATCATCACTCTCTCTGTTCACACGCATACTCATGTACTGCAGTCAGGACTTCAAGCTCTCGTTGCCATAGTGACCGACACTGGGCACTTTTTTCTCTCCAGTCTGCTGTCAGGGAAACAGCTCTTCCTCCCCAGAGCACCTGGATAGGCCCCTCTGCAGTTGTGTCTGGCTCTCTTTAGTCAGCAGGCTGATATAAATAGTAACAGTTTGTATTAACACGCTCCAAACACAAGATGTTTTTAATACAGACAGTGGTGTAACTAAGCGTAGGTGATTCTTGATTCATACCCCCCCCACGGTTGACATGCATGTGAACCGTGGATTCATTTGCAAAATGTAACCATCACAGTGTGAAATATAGTTTTACAGCCACTGATTCTTTTTCAAGTAATAATTACCTTAACCTCAGTGTGGCTCACTTTACAAAGGTAGAAGATGTGTGCTGTCAATTTGAACTGAAATCCTATATGCTGTGACCATGGCAATTTCTGGTGGTGTAACTGGGAAACGGCCTGCTTGTCATCATAAAAATGGATCATAAGATTATGATGTTTACTTCAATTTTAATGTTAGTGCTGTGGATGGGATATGAGTAAGACTACAGTGTGTTGAATACAGAAGGAGACAGGTGGCCACATTACAACCAAAGTAGTGCATTTTAAAAAGTCTTTAACAGTGCACTATGTTTTTGCTTGGTCGCAAAATGTTCTGGTTTGTGACTCAAAACCATGATGCTATCAAAACTGCGTCTTCTGTGATCTGTGGCAACCCAAATCTCTTGTTTCAGAAGATGTATTTTTTAGAGATGCTTTTCTGTTTTTGTCTGTAATTAAAAGACATTACTCACCTTCATATGTACATGACATTTCATTATTTGCACAGTAATGTTTGAAATTAATTTCTGTTTTATGTTTTGTGCCAATATTGCCACTGGATGGCCTGCTTACAGCATTTGACTGTGGGACAATCAGTATTTAGAGGAATTAGAAGATGGTTTCGATATTTGTAGCAAAACTTTGCAGTCTTTCTTCTCAAATGTGTTAATAAGCCCCATGTGGTTATGTAATAGGTTTGATATGTTTGGCTACATCTGTTGTTGTGTTTTTGCTTATTAGGTTGATGGGCTGAACTCACTCCACTCAGTGAAAGCATCTCCTAACCGTTTCACAAAAACAAGCCAGGGCCGGAGTTGGAACACAGGCAATGGCTCTCCGGATGCCATCTGTCTGACAGTGGACAAGCCAGGCGTTGTGCTGGTGGGCGTCTGCGTCTATGGAGGAGGGGGAATCCATGAGTATGAATTAGAGGTTCTGGCTGATGACGTAAGTAAAAATAAATAATTTTCAGTTTGATTGAAATTTTAAAAGATAAATGTTTGTGTTGCTTGTATAGCTACATTTATCTTCAGTTCCATCACATTTTACGAACTGTTTATCCCTTAACCTTCAGGCACAGACAGAGCACCCAGGAGACTCAGCACATTCTCACAGGTGGACGTCACTAGAGTTGGTGAAGGGCACCTACAGCACTGATGATTCTCCCAGTGATATTGCTGAGATTCGCCTGGACAAGGCTGTGCCTCTCAAGGTACACAGGGTCTCAAGAGAATAATACATGCATATGTTGTTTGTTGGATACAAATGCTAGGATGTGACATGCTGTAACTATTTTCTTTAGTGTCTTTATATTACTGTGCGCTGTGTTGGTTAAAATGAGTATATTCTCACTGATGAATGTATTCTGTTGCAGGAGGGGGTCAAATATGCTGTGCGATTGCGAAACTACGGCAGTCGGACAGCCAATGGCGATGGAGGGATGACCACAGTCCAGTGCTCTGATGGTGTGTCCTTCACCTTCAGCACCTGCAGCTTGAGTAGTAATGGGACCAACCAGACCAGAGGACAGATCCCTCAAATTCTATACTACAGGTAAACACAGAAACAGCATTTTGTAACATCCAATCAAGTATAAAGTTCTTTTTTTTTTCTGACTTGTGTTTTTTTTCTTGTGGCTGAAGGAGTGAGTATGATGGGGATCTCCAGTCTCAGCTCCTGAGCAAAGCCAATGAGGAGGACAAGAACTGTAGCAGGGCTCTTTCTGTGGTCAGTGCTGTGGTCAGAGCTGCAAAGGACCTTCTCCACAGAGCTTTTGCTGTTGATGGTAAGCGCACCAAATTTATAGCTGGATTACAAAACTCCTGTGGATTAATTTGTATTCAAATTGGACCATGTGGATTTAACCTGTCCTTAATTATCTCCAGTCGATGATATTCCTGAACTGTTGAGTTCCTCCAGCCTGTTCTCCATGCTCCTGCCACTTATCCTGGCCTACATCGGCCCTGTGGCTGCGTCTGTCCCAAAGGTAAGATTCTAAACCAGGACTTCAAAGCCGTCATCTTCATCTATTCTTTGTAAATGGTCTCTGCCTGATGTAACATTGTTGTGGACTGTCTTCTCTCATCCAGGCTGCTGTTGAGGTGTTTGTGCTTGTTCAGGAGCTGTTACCTGCTGTTTCTGCCCTCAACCAAAAATATGCCCCGCCCACCTTCAATCCCAACCAGTCAACAGACAGCACAACTGGCAATCAGCCTGAGCAGGGCCTGTCAGCCTGTACCACCTCAAACCACTATGCTGTAATTGAGAGTGACCACCCTTATAAACAAGCTGGCGTCACACAATACAGGGTAAATTATCCTTAAGCTAACTTCTGAGTGAGTAACTTACATCTGAAAAAGAGACACAAATATGACTTAAGTCTAATCTATTTGTGTTCCATCTCACCTTGCCTCAGGTAACATTCCCAGACTGTGTACGCTGGACCACCATCGAGTTTGATCCACAGTGTGGCACTGCACAGCCAGAGGATGTCCTTCGTCTGCTCATCCCCAGCCGTACCCTTCACCTGTCTAGTCTGGGGGGCAAACCTTTGATCCATGACACCATCAACACCTGGACTGAGCTCAAGAAGTTCTCAGGCTCCACAGGCTGGCCAACAACTGTGCTAGTGCTGCCAGGTACGAGAGCCTGAGCAGTTGAACATTTATCGACAGTTACAAACGTTATGACAATGTTGATTTGACAGAAAACAGAATCACAATAAATTCTCTACTCCCAAAAGCCAACGGACTAAGATGACACAATATGCGTTAGTTAGAGTAAAATTAAACAAGAGACGATAGCTATTGTAATTATTTTGATTAATCTCAGTGCTAGCATGTCCCAAACAACGTACATGCCCACATGAGGCCTGTAAGGCAGCAGCTCTTCTTTTCTGGCTCTATAGCACTCTTAAGTTGACAGGGTGCTTTTCATTATGCTGAGTTATGCTTCCTTGCATTTTATCTCCTCCCGCGACTCGGTAAATCATTCCCCCTCGGCCATCACAGAAGATATTCTAATCCCTTAATGCACCAATGAAAGGAAGAAGGAGGCTTCTGGAGGAGCTTGGAGCGAGGAAACACAGGTGTCTCCTTGTTTCTCTGGCGTTTGCCTATTCCTCACAACTCTGTTTCACAAATCTTCTCTGGGAGGAGATGAGATGCAAGTTTGGAAAGCAAGGAGACACGTTAACATAATGAAAAGCACACACAGTCTGGGATAATGTGCTACATACCTTCAATGTGGAACTGAGGGAAGAAAATCCCCAAAGTTGTCAGTACTGTTGTGACAGAAAGCCACAAAAGGCAGAATCTGTGACAAAACAGATGGCAAAGAAAAGCAGACAAACACCTTTCTTCTGCCAATGCATTGATGTGTTAAATATGACACCATTAGCATTATTTATGAGAAACTGTGTAGCACAGTGTAGATTGAATCTGCAGTGAATGAGCAACAAACCATTCTAAACCCAGTGGTTGTTATTGCAGCCAAGTTGTAGTTCATTGATCTGAAATGTTCTATGTGCTTTAATCACCTTAATGATGCTAAACCGAGCCACCTACCAAATCAGGCTGCCATTAGTTTACAAATGTTTGCCTGCAGAACTCTGTCCACCTGTTACTCTTTACATCTTCCATGTTTTTGTCCTCTTTCTTTTCAGGAAATGAGGTTTTGTTCTCACTGGAAACGGCCTCAGACTACGTTAAAGATGAGAAAGCTTGCTTTTATGGCTTCAAGTGTGTGGCTGTGGGATATGAGTTCAACCCTGGTCCTGATGAGGTACTGTATCACTTGTATACTATTCTGTTAGTTATGTAAGAGTCAGGCCTTCCACCCGTTTTAGTGTAATATGTCAATGTTAAGTTCGTGACTTGGTCCAGGCAGAATAAATGTTGAATGTTAGATTACCTTCCTGACATAGCAGTATGGACATTTCAGGGTCTCATCTTGCTTGAGAAAGAATTAGCCTACCTGGGCAGTGTGTGTGCTGCAGCTCTGATGAAGAAAGACCTGGCCCTTCCTATAGGTATGGATGAGCAAATCTGCTTTTCTATGAATCCATGATACAAGTTGTGTGTGACTGATAAAGGCAAATTACAACTGTATAACCTCATGAGTAAATCATTCATCTATTGTTTTAATCTTTATTTTTTTTAATTTAAGGTAATGAATTGGAGGAAGATCTAGAGATTCTTGAAGAAGCCTCTCTTCAGGTGAGGGATATCTTAAATTCAGAGACATGCCCACTCATTTTGGTCTTGATATCACTCTAGAAATCTACCTTCGTTGATTCTTATTTCCTTTGACCTCACCCAGGTGTGTAAGTCCCACTCAGGGATCCTGGGGAAGGGTCTGGCCTTGTCTCACTCCCCCACCATCCTGGAGGCCCTGGAGGGAAATCTGCCCCTGCACCTTCAAACCAATGAGCACTCTTTCCTTGAGGACTTCATCACCTGTGTACAGAATTCTAGTGGAGGACGTCTGGCCAGGTAAATGCTACTCTGTGTCTTGTTTTAGTTACCTGACGAAGACTGAGTATTTTCCATTTTAAAATATCTGTTGGTTGTAAATCTTCTTCTAGCTTTGTGCCTGCTGTTGAGGATTGCATTTCAATAACTTATTCACTACCCTGTCTCTCTCCATTTGTCTTTTTCTCCCATCTAGGTGGCTGCAGCCAGACTCCTATGCAGACCCCCAGAAAACATCTCTGATCCTGAACAAAGATGACATACGCTGTGGATGGCCAGCCACTGTGGTCGTACAGACCAAAGACCAGTATGGCGATGTGGTGCATGTTCCTAACATGAAGGTCAGGATAACTGGCTTTTCTTCTTCCAGGATAAGATAATAAAAATAGATAAATATTTTACAGAAATAAAATTACTAATTAATTATTTTTTGTTTCTGAATTCTTACTCGCCATCTATGCAGCATCACACACCTCTGACTTGTGTTTCTTATCGCTTACGTGTCCAGGTGGAGGTGAAGGCTGTTCCTGTGTCACAGAAGAAGTCGATGCAGCCTGAGAATGTGAAGAAGCTGCAGCGACTGCCAGGAAGCTCCTCGCCTTCATCTTCTGGCCCTGACCTAACCTTCGGAGGGTTGCCAATGCCCAAACTGGAGGCCACGTACGAGCCCATGATTGTGAAAGAGGCTCGATACATTGCTATCACCATGATGAAGGTCAGCCTCATGTAACAGACTTGGAAGCTCACTTGTTTATTCATTTAGAGGACTGCACATGTTCCACAAGGGGGAGCTGTTCATGATGAGATCTGTTGTGTGCTTGCCAACCTGTGGGCCTTAAAGTAAATACAGTGAAGACATGTCAATAGCGGAGTTACTATTATTCCCTTTGGTTGTATTCAACAATACTAACATGTGAGCCATTTGCATTTTTTATAGCTTGTTTATACCTGTTTCTTTTATGTGTTGGACTTTGAATTTAAAGAGAAAGGACAAAAGGGAGATTGAATTAACTGAATAAAGACACAGAGAACAAATTAACTGAATAGCAGTGAGGTAACACTGAGGAAGATACAAGACAAGCAAAGAATATGGTAGTATTCTGTAGAAACACAATTTATTCCATAGGACTGTGAAAAATGTAGACCGGGTAATGAGTACAAAGTTTATTTAGGGATCTTTACAATGGTTGCCCTTTCTGCAATTGTAATTGTTTTTCTTGAAACTTTTAATATGTGTACTCTTTCTGTTTTTTTCAGGCATATGAGAACTACTCCTTTGAAGAACTACGCTTTGCTTCCCCCACCCCAAAGAGGTAAGTTATGTCATGCAGACACAAAACACATTTTCCAGTGCAATACATTCTACTTACTGATCATTACCCTCTCAGACCCAGTGAGAACATGCTGATTCGTGCCAACACTGATGGAACCTACAGTGCCAACTGGACTCCAGGAGCTGTGGGCCTCTATACAATCCACGTCACCATTGATGGCATTGAAATAGGTATTTTAAAAGCATTTGAGGAACAACACATTTGTCCTCAGTAATGTAAAGGCTTCACTATGAGCAAGTGAGCTAAGCTGGAAATTGTATGTTCTTTTAGATGCTGGTTTAGAGGTAGAAGTCAAAGACCCTCCCAAAGGCATGATTCCACCTGGCACTCAGATGGTCAAACCAAAGGCTGAACCTCAGCCTAGCAAGGTGAGCTTTTTCTTTTGAATAACCAACAGGGGCATGAACATTCACATAAACATACCTATGATCTGCATGCATGCTTGCAATCACCCATCAAATACAACTCAACCGCTATATTAAGCAGTCTTTGGACATGAACATTAAAACAAAGAACTTGTCATTGACAATAGTCATCTTATTTACAACTTGATGCAGCTTTTAGCTTTTACATCTCTTTGATTTGGTTTGCTGGCCTGACAAACAGAACAAATATTTGTGATAGAAAGCATAAACTTCAGCTTCTCTCCAGTGCAAGATGATGGGGATTTAAAATAAAAAAGTTAACAAATTCAGATTTTGTTTGGTGAGACAAAGAGAAGCAGTGCCATGACCTCCTTTACGTTTCTCAGGTGGTGAGACAGGGGACAGTGTGATGTTGTTTTACTTTGTTGAATGGATAAATACGCAACTGCTTGTGAACATGTTGCACATAATATGATGAAGTCATATGGTACTAAGACTGATCGTGGTTAGTTTGTTTATGAGTCATTTTGAGACTTCGTGCAGATACTGTATGTTAGCCCTGTCATCGAGTCAAACTGCATTGATTACTTTTTAATATGAGTAGTGATCATCAAAAGAGTGATAGGAGATTACTTTAAATGGAGGTAATGCATCAAACTGACATAAGGAAAGTTGGACTCATCATCATTTTTGTGAAACTTGTGGAATTTCTTTTTTTGTTATCTATAATGGGGAAGCAAGCAAATATGCTTTAAGTTAGCACTGTCTATACAGCTCAATGTTTTCCATGCATCAGTATAAATTTTGATGAATCCAGCAAGATCATGACTAACTTCATCTACCTGGTGCTACTGAAAACAGGGCTCTTAAAGTTTCCTTATCTTTCGCTCTTTCTGCGCGTGGACTTGAGAGCAGGCTCTGTGTGGGTTAATGCAAGCAATCTCCCACTGTCAGCGTGTCCTGCTTCTTCCTCTTTCAACTCCTGCTGCACTTCTTGTCTTTATTTTCTTTCTATTCTTTGCTCCTGCCGCTCACAGTATCCATCTCCCCTCTGCTTCTCTCAGGTCCGCAAATTTGTGTCCAAGGACAGCGCAGGCCTGCGTGTGCGTAGTCACCCCTCCCTGCAGAGTGAACAGATAGGCATAGTGCATGTCAATGGCACCATCACTTTCATTGACGAGGTAATTGAATTTAGACCAGGAAGAATTATGCTTAAGATACGCTATATAAGTATACTAGCTGGAGCACTATCCACTTTTACTCTTATTTCCTTGTCTGTTCTTTAAATCAGTAAGATATAATCATAAACTTTGTAATCCTATATTTATTTTGTCTCGATTGATAGTTTTAAGTAGTTCTCTTTGATTGCTTCTATGTATTATATGTTATAACCTTTCTAAATAATAGCTACTTACTTTCAAAGCTTATGAATTTGTTGCTCTTACTTTATTTTGCTTCATACTCTGGCAAGACACTCTGAGGCTATACGAAAGGCTTAAAAGCCTGCACCATAAATTGGAAAGATGTAATGCATTTAAATCTCAAAATAAAATAGCAGCACAAGAAGCATTTACTCAATGGTTGTCCTGTCATGCAAACCATATTCAGTATAGTATTGCACGCTATCTGCCCTTAAGCAACGGCACTAGTGACATTTCTTACATGTCTTACCTGCTGCTACTCAAATGTACTCGCCTCCAATTAGAGTTAAGACTTTCCTGCAGCCTCAGAGGTGTTGTGTGTGTGTGTGTGTGAGGGTGCTGCCCATCCTGTTTCCATAGTAACAGGACGGCATGGCTCTGCTCTGTTGCTTGTTTTCCTGTAGATCCACAATGATGATGGTGTATGGCTCAGGCTCAATGATGAAACAGTAAAGAAGTATGTTCCCAGCATGAATGGGTACACTGAAGCCTGGTGCCTCTCTTTTAACCAGCACCTGGGCAGGAGCCTCCTGGTCCCAGCCGACGTAAGTAGAAGGCGGCCTGCTGAGCAGTCTGTCCCAGTTTAATAATGACAGAGGCTCCTGCGCTGTTCATTTGGGGAAAAAGCTCAGAGATCATCTTTTTTGTGTACAGTAATGGTTTTTCGAGGATTCTAGTGTTTGGCACCTGCTCCCCAAATGTACTCAAAGCATGGTAAACTGAGAACTTCATTAACTGTTGGGGTGTTCTCTTGCATGAAACATCTTTTTGAGCTACACTGAATATGAAACTTTTACTAACACGCTGTGCAATGGAACAGTAGATGGGAGCGTGCATGCATTAACTCACATTTAAAGGAAAAAGGTTCACCATGATGTGACCAGCAACACTTGTAAATGCTCACACGCCAAGGTAGTTTATGTTTAGTGCCTACACACAAACCCCAATGCAGGAATTGACAGACAATGAAAAAAGTAGTAAAGGAGCAATTTCATCCTGTGGGAAAGTTGGTTAGCCTGCACTGTTCAGTCTTCTTTTCCTCATTGTCCCTCACTCACAATTCATGAACACTCACACACCCCAGCATGTGATGATAAGGGTTCCTCTTGCATTTTGCTCCATGCCACAAAAACCGCCATTACTTGCAGAATCAAATAAAGAATGTGACCAGGTGTAATTTAAGACATGAATATTGCAGTAACAGGGAAAGTATCTGAATGATCGGATGTTAATCTCCAGGTGGTTTTCTGTCATGAAGCAATCACAGGTCCACAAAATGTTTAAATGGGAAATTGTACCTCTATTGCTCTACAATTCCACCTATGCATTGGGATGCTTTAGGTGCTACAAGGCTTCCATGTAAGGTCTCTGTCTGAACAGCATGACACACTACATCATCCAAGTGCAGAATTTTTTTGGAAGTTTCTTCTTTATATGTCTCTCATGTGGTCATAGATTTGGAAAAAATGACCCTGTGGTGTTTTGGAGTGAACTATCAATTATTTTCTTTTGCCCCGGCAACTGGGTTCTGTATTTTTTTTATACATTTGATCTTGACACTTTCTGTAAAGTGTTCAAGCATTTGACAGGCTTTGCCTGTATTTGCAGTTTGTCATGGCCCCCTTTTATCAGTGCTCCACGATTTCTCTGACTGGCCTGTCTGACACCAGTCAGACTCTGTCTTCTCTTTCTCACCTTCTCAAATAACATCTGATGCTGGAAATTCCAGAAGAGCCAAGCCAAAACAATTTTTTTTTCTTCCAAAAAAATACATGAGCGTATTCCCCCATTCTGTTTTCTCTCCTCACTCGAGTCGTCTACTGTTTCTTGACTGTCTCACGATCTGTTGCTCAGAATGTCTTTAACGCTAGCCAAGGAGTCAGGGATATCGGCTTTTTGTCATGGACTCCCTTAACTATATTCCCACCACAGGTGAGTTGTATGAAGGAGGGATAAATAGCTTGAATGCCCCATAGTTTATCATCCATTTGTTACTCTACTTGTCCTCTTGAACCCCTTGTGACTATGTAGTCCTCCCACAGTGTTACATCAAACATAAGAGGTCGAACCACCGTTGCATGGATGTCTGTTTTGTTACATTTTGATGGTACCATGACGTATAGTATATCAACTGCTATTGTCCCATGGATTCCTGCAGTGATCATATTTTGGAGGTTTTAAGTAATTCCTGTTCAAGCTTGTATGTTGCATGGGGTTGAAAATACTAATGTTCCGCAGTCTGTTGCATGAGGTCCTGTTTATAAGGCTTGTGGTATACAGTATAGTCCTGTATCCTTGTGTTTCATAGCATGCCTCCCCTCAGACTGTATGAAATGAAACAGCCATTCTAATTATTAGTTGGTTGATTATGTATTGGTCATTTAGCTGCATCACTACAATGTTGAATGGGTGTTGAACTTATAAGAATGGAGGTCTATATAGGTATACAGTTATCTGTGTCATGTGATAGTAGTTCACGACACAAGAGTATGTCATCTGAGCACGACACAGCTTCTCAAAGTAGTTTACTGAGCTAAACAGCTAGCTGTATTTACAGAGACTGAAACCCCACATAAACAGCAAGGTTGTGTCTGTTTCATAACGAAATCCATCTACCAGCACCCCTAGAGTTCACTGATTAAAACAATATATCTTGCTTGTTTTAGCTGCACAAAAAAACCCTAGTGTAAAAATATCAGGCTTGTGGTTTTGTGGGGTTTTCATGTTGGACTCTTTATTTGTTAGGAACAGTAACAACAAGGCTCGAGGAATTTACATGCCCAGCAAAGAAATAGATATGAGTGGTATCAGTCTTCTTATTTAACTCTTGGTTAGAAAGTAAGTTGTTGTCTAAATGTTTAGTGCTTTAAGGATATGAATAACACATGTCCAGGAGCCTCTTTATCCATAAACGCTTGATATCAGAAATGGGTGAGGGTACATTTTGGATCCAGTCTTTTCTTAATATGAAGATTAGGCATGTTTATTCTGATTTTATTTATGCAGGGTCGGTTGCCAAAGCAGACATTCTCTTTTATGACATCTCCTTGTGATACTGCTAGTAATTCACAACAATATTTCAGGACTTAGTTGTGTGAACCTGGTCCTGGTCTTTAAAATTTTTGCAGCCTTTTGCTGTGTTACTGTACTTTGGCTCTAATCCATGCTCTTACCTCTTGCAGGAGGTCAGGGGCCAGTCGGAGGAGAACGTTAAGGAGGTGAGCAGCTGCCCTTCCCACGAGGCCCCCATTCGGGTGCAGAACAGGGCAGGGCAGGGCGGCGGCCCGGGGCTTTATAAGGTAGTGAAGACCGGCCCCTCTGGTCACAACATCAGAAGCTGCCCAAACCTTAGGGGTATCCCCATTGGAATGTTAGTACTTGGCAACAAGGTCAAGGCCATAGGCGAGGTACGCACTCACCCCAAATAATGCAATGTTTTTTTGTGGCAGGATTTGAATAAGTCAATCTGTTTAGATCACATAATGTAATTTAGCGAATGTTAGTACATTTTGGCCTTAATTCTCAGAAATTAGAGTTCCCTCTTTTTCCTAAACTGATCTGAAACTGATTTTGAATGTAAAGGATGTAATCTCTTTCTCTAACGGGAAAATACATCAGGTGCTTCTGGGTGTGGGTGTGTGGTGTGTCTTTCCGCCCGCTGAGGCCTTATCAACTCCTGTGGCTGCAACATTTTTGCGTGCTTCCTGACTTACTAATTCAAGTTTTACAAATCCATTGCAGTTTCAGGGTGTCATATTCAACTGCCTCAAGACTTCTCAGTGGAAGTCTGATCACGCAATGCTGGATCCTTTCTTTGCCTTGACTGTATCTTTCTTGCACTTTTAATAACTTGGTACTTTGATACTTTGTACTTTGGCCTGGTGATGAGTGGAGCCTCCCCTCATTTTGGTTAAGACCTGTCTGTGGCTGCTGTGGTGTGTCATGCTGTTCAATAGTTTTCCTCTCTGAGCCTTTACTGGAATGCCTTGTCTGGATCTGAGAGGTGCAGCCTGCACTTACTAATACTTCCATCTATGTCTGTTTTTCCAAAACGATAATATTTCAGGGAATTGAGACAAAACAACCCCCAATGCATTTACCTTTCAATAAGCCTTTCTTATAGTAAGTTTTTATTTTATTTTAGCTACATCAGTTTTGTCCCGCAGTGTCTGCTGATGCACAAAATCAAATTCACGTGATCTACTGCTGTGGATACTGTATGTGTTAATCAGATGAACTGAATGTTTGCATGTTAGTGATCTACCGTAGAAGAGTTTGTGTCATGGTTTTGTCTGTGCGGTAATAACATGGATCAACTGGGGTTGATATGGAAAATGACCATTTTTCTGATAGTTTAGGATTTTGTGAATGTGCAGTGTGTGACATGTGTTGAGTGTGTGTGAGTATGGATAAAGAGTGTTGTTTGTGAAACAGGTGGTCAACTCAGAGGGGACCTGGGTACAGCTGGATAAGAACAGTGTAGTGGAGTTCTGTGAGAGTGATGAAGGAGAGGCCTGGTCATTGGCCAGAGACCGTGGTGGGAATCAGTACCTTCGCCATGATGACGGTAAGCCCACTCGATGGGGAACATTTGTGAACATCAAAATGTGATAAATTGAAAGATAACATAATTTAATTTGCTCTTATAGAACAAGTACTGCTTGAACACGGGGCGCAGACCCCACCACCCAGCCCTTTCTCTGTGCAGGCCTTCAACAGAGCCACAACTTCAAATGGAGCGCAGGGCTTTGACTATGGCATTTCCAACAACAAAGGTGAGGTTAGCGCGGCGTAGTGTAGGTTTGAAGAGATAAAATAACATAATAATAACATATCCCTAATCTGCCTATCACTTTGCTTACAACATCCACTTTGTGCTGTTTAATTGAGTCTTCAGGCTTGAGTCAAAGGTTACTGATGTATACCACACCACTGACTCCACTCTGCACTTTTGTCTTGACTCTTCCTTGCTTATTTTAATGTACACTCTATTTGACATCTCCACGTTCTCTGGACTGATAAGTGTAGACATTTTCACATCTTTGGTTATGCACTTTCATCATAATAGCACACCCAATTTCTTCTTCTATTCAAAACTATAGTGAATTACAGATCTCTTGACCTCTTTATCTTAATAGCAGTATATCCGCTGCATCCAGGTATATGTGATCCAGTATGGGTCAGTCAATCTCTTTAGAATCACAGTTGCCATCAGTCACTTATCTCTCATCTCTTTTTATTTATGCATGCTTTTTATTGTGTCTACTGTTGTTATTTCATGCCTAACATCTTTGCAATGTCAGGCATATGGCTCTGTGTGGTGTGTGGTGTGTGTGAGTGTGTGTGTGAGTGCAAGTTGGGAGTACTGTGGGCTAGTCCAACACTGATAACTGCCCCTGATTACGTGCCTGTGATTTCACCCTCTACCCTTTGTTACCTTAATTTAGTCCTCTAGAAAGCATTGAATCATTTACATAATCATTGTTTTCTTAAAAATATGGTTGTATACTGAAAACATCACCTGAATGAACTCATCAGTGCCGCTCCACCATCAAAGATTGGCTGGCCCCAAATGTATCTGTGTATCTTCCTGGCTGAATGTCACGCTGATGCTGTGTCAATTGTCTTTCAAACGGTTTAACTCTTCCTCATTGCTTGAAAAAGGAGGCTGACCTTTTGAGACATTCGGCCATGCTAATCAGAGGACCATGGTAAAGCTGTAATCTTGTCTCTCTTACGATCACAGGGCTTCCTGCTACTGTAGAGGACAAAGATTGTGTCTTTGTTGGGCAGAACACAAATCTGATGGCCTCTATATGTCTTCGAATGCTAAGCTGTGTCAGCCTCGACTCCTGAGGGTGATGAAAGTGCACTTGAATCTGGATGCTACACAGAATGTTACTGGCAATTTAGTTTCTGTATAACTGCAGCTGTCTCTGACAAGAGGAACAATGACTCATTTCATTGTCACTGTGGCTGGCATCAACACAGATAGACCCTGTAGGCTGCTTCTTCCCTAGACCACTCACTGATGTGGTTACACTTGGGAGAAGTAAAGGCTGGGTTTCTGAAATGGAGAGATGGATTCTTTTATACCTTTTCAACATCTCTTCCTTCAAGCAACCAGATAGCAGTCCATCACAAATGCTTCTTGGCTTGCCTCAAAGCAAGGTTCTTTTTATACCAGATAACCTCTCTGCCCCAGAGTGCATACATTTTGCAAGGTGTTAAGCACATGTATCCTGAATGGGGAAATCTCTGAACACCGAACTCCCACAAGCATGGTGAATGTTTGCAAGTCCCCATTGGAGGTGTCAGGCCTTTGCAACTCAAGCTCATACATCCTTTGCCACTTGTGTGATGGATACATCATGCAGTGAAGGCAGCATTATATGGATCACATTCAGACTTGTCAGCTTGAAATGTCAATGTGTGCCAAAGCTCTCAGCTTGGAGAGCAGCCTCACTGACAGGTCTATCAGACTTAAGTATTATGATTTTTTTCCCATCTTGCCTTCACTGAGGCAGCCTCCCATTACCGGCTCCAACAAATGATAAAATGGCAATGGATGTACACTCCAGACTTGAAGATGTCTCCCCAGAAACTAAATTTTACATTTGATTTTCTGTCAAAATGGCATAACGACTGGGCTTTGTATCTGGTTGTGTCAAGACAGTGGGAGACTTTTGAATGATGACTGATACAGTGTCAGCTCAATATATAATATGTAGAGAAAGGTAAAGTTTCTCCCAGTATATGTTTTTGAGACATCTGATGAGGCCACACAGGCTTTTTGACTCTTGATAGAGACCACCCCCTCCACCCCACCCCCCCCACATCGTCCCCCCAAATACAGTAACGAAATGGGAGGAGCCGCTGGTTCTATGAAGTATTTTTTGATACCCTGTTTTTGTTCTGGTCACGATATTGTCATTGCTCCTCAACATAGAAAGTCAAGACTTTCATAGATATGTTAACAATAATAAAGATTATTATTGAAGTAAAATACCATTTATGTCTGCTACAGCAGATGGATCTACTCTGTAAATATGTCCCCTTTCAGAAAAAAAAGAAAACAAACTAAAGTGAGGAAGTGGAAATGTTTTGA
Organism: Acanthopagrus latus; assembly: GCF_904848185.1. Taxonomy (NCBI): domain Eukaryota; kingdom Metazoa; phylum Chordata; class Actinopteri; order Spariformes; family Sparidae; genus Acanthopagrus; species Acanthopagrus latus. Next base: position 9,410,735 of record NC_051047.1, on the reverse strand, counting down.
TTACATAAAAACCCTAACCCTAGTTAGGCACTGATAAAATAAAATAGTGCTCAGTATACTTCAACATAGATGGAGACAAACTTTAAGCAACTCGTTTTCGCTTTCCTGCTAAAGTTTTCTTCTTATTTAACATGCACACATGAACACATCTTTTCCTTTAGCTTAACTTTTTGAATGAGCATCCAAACTAACATTCACCTGTGAAAATAACTTGTCTAAATATCATAACATCAGTCCAGTTAGATGCTAGGATGCGCCTTACTCGTCAAATATCACTAACAAAGCATGGTATGTCCATGACCTTTAGGTCACAGTGAAGCCCTTCTTCTTCCTCTTTATTAAAAACAATAAACCATTTACAATTTTTGGCTGAAAACAGGGATGACTAATATTCAGTTGAGCTTTAGTTGAATTAATTATATCTCAGTTTTTCTGTATACCCGTGAGCCTCAGCTGACATTGCCCCGGGGATAAAGCCAGTCAGAGGAGCCAGTCAGATTTGTAGCAGCACACTTTGTCATCGCAAATGAAGACAAAACACTACTACAGCATAGCTACTGGATTTTTCTACTATTGACACATGATTTTAAAGTAACCTTTTTTTAACAGCTTAATGTATTGACAAAAATACACGTTTCTCCTTTTACCTGTAGTGCTATTTATATATTTCTATTGTTTTGGTAGGAGTTGCAGACTTTTGTAGATCGCAGCCTTCTCTTGAATATATAGAACTAAATGGCACTTTGATGCTCAAAGCACCAAAAAAAAAACATTTGAAAACTCACAAGCAATGTCTCTTTACAGAAATCATGACCCGGTTAATCAACACAATCCACAGCTCTTGTTGTACGCAGTTTTGCGTATTTTTGATTTTGAGGTGAACTGATTACTTGATAATATTTCATGCAAGACATTTCTTGGGAGTTGCTGTACCTTTTGGACAATTTAATCATACAGCAGGACCAGATGGTCTCTGACTCCATTGCTCACCTTTGGGATGCCCATCCAAGCATTTGGAGCGCTCCTACTGCTAATCTTCTCGCACTGTCGATACAGAAAAAATTTTTACAAACTCCTGGGACCCTGATGGCTCAAAATAGCTCCTCCCATTTCGCACAGCTGTGACATTGTGGGAGAAGACTAAATGACTGATAGAAATTAAACTCTGAATGATCGTCCCTCCCCCCCTTTGGAAAAACCTCAAACCATAGCATAAGCTGTAGTTTTTCCCCATCCTCTGTCTCCATGTTTGCAGGTGACCGGTTGAGTGCCATACTGAATTCCATTCAGTCTGGGCCCTTCCTCTCAGCAGCTCCCTCCTCCTCCGTATTTGAGCAAGCCGCCCAACCTCCTCCCTCCTCCTCCCTTGTCCACAGTCCATTTGTGTTTGGACAATCCCCCTCCCAACTGTCTCAGCCACAACCACAGCTTCTGAGTAAGTCTGTCCTGCTTTCTGACAGCGCTTGCTTGCACAGGTGTTGATCCTTTTCCTCCGAACTTTTAGTTTTTCTGATTTGTTCTGTATTCATTCTTCTTTTTGGATTTTGTGAGGAGGGCAGGAGTGACGTGTGACACATAACAGTGCAGTTATGTTTTACAGTGCCGAAATATCCTTAACAAGCCAACATATCTTGTCACCAATGTTTAAATCTTGTTTCAAAAAAACAAATCAGGTGATGCCACCTTAAAAAATGTATGCATTGATACACATTCATTTGTTTTTGGAAACAAGATTTCAAACTTAAATACTAGACAAAATGTCTTGTTAAAAGGTATATTTTGCCATGCGCTAAGTAATAGGCTGATTTGCTTAATTTTTTGCTTGCTCTCTTGTCAGCTTTTCGTTCTCTTCCTTATCATCCTTCTCGCTGCTTTAACATTAGATCTGCATTTCCATCCTTTTTATTAACAACTTGTTTCATTCTTTGCCTCAACCAGCCCAGAGCTTCACTGCAAATATAAACAGTACTCTCCTAGAAATTACAACCAAGTCACAATATAACATGTAACACCTACTAATATTATGTACATTCACTGGATAATTCAAATACCACATTTTAGAAGAGGTTAACTCAGAATGGGATCCAAAGTATCTGATTATATATTTGTCACTGTTTCAGCCTGTATAGCTCTCTTTCTTTCTGTTGGTCTTTTTGTCTATACTGCTACTCTCTTTACATGTTATATTTTTTTACCTGTTTGTCTCTGTCTTGTGGAGCCCGGTTGGTGCCTTGGAAAAAAATTGTGCATAAATGAAACCCTTTTGCTCTCACATTGGCACACCTACTTAATACTATCAGTCCTGATGTGCAGGTAGCCTTCACACTCACCATGAATCACTGGCTTTAACTACAGGTTTGTTTTTTTTTTTGTTTTCAGTCTTCGGTTGAGAATTTGGAATTTGGCCATAAAAACAACCCTGTTTTATCTCTGAGATGTTTTGCCATAAAACCCTTGATAACACTGAGGGTTCTATAGTTTTTCATTGATCAAATCTCTAGCTGACTAAATGCAGCACTCTACACGATGTGAGGGAGGCAAAATATACATAACAGTAAATGTCCAGTGTGTAAGATTCAGTTGCATCCAGTGGTGAGGTAGCAGATTGCAACCAGCTCAATAGCCTCTTCATGACAGGTGTTTGTTTTGTCCATTCTGGGCTACTGTAGAAATATGGTGGTGCAACACTGTGTACCACTTCCTTTGTAGGTAATCATTATCAGCTAATAGAAATATGACAGCTCTTAGATTAAGGAAATTACACATTAATTAAAACATAACTATGAATATTTTTGCTACTTCTGCCTAAAAAATGTGAGAGCACAAAGTACCACATAGTGCATAGAACACCTCCAGGGCTCTGTAATTCTGTTTTCCTCTTATATGAGTGTTCATGTCTCCATGTCTCTAAGTTTCTCTACCTCTCTGTTATCTTCCCATCACTTTAACATGTCTTTTTGCCTCTTTCTACTTCAAATTCTTGACCCCATTGCCTCTTTATGCTTCCTTTCTTTCTCTCTGTGGTGGCCCCCCCTTGCATTCCATGCCTTGTTCGTTTACCTGCCTCGCTGTTTTCCGCTGTAGATGGTTCATCGCGCAGCCTTGCTTCTCGCGAGCGTGTGCACAAAAGCAGTGTGTCCGTGGCTGGGCATGGTACTGCTCTCTCATCTGTCGCTCTAAGGCAAAAGGGTGGGTAATCACAGCATGCATGCCTCCCTCAGACTGAACAGAGGGTGGGTAGGAAATCAATGAAAACACAGCCTCTTCTGTGATGAAAGAGTATTTACATGGTAAACTTGTGGAATACATTTTGGGCATCTTGTGTTAGAGCTAACCTTAAAACTGTGTACTAAAGAAGGACATGACTAAACACAATATTATGATTTAGAGAGAAAACTGAAGTTTGATGAGTGACACATGAGCATTAATTTAATGTTCAGTTTAGAAGTAGGTGGATCGTCAATGCTCTTGACTCCAAGGGTTTTTTTCACTCCAAAGTTACCACTACCATTAGATCCAGTATTAGTAGGAGAGGTCAGGACTGGGCTGGAATCCATCTGTCATCAGCTCCTCCATGGTCCACAAGCTGTTTTCATCCATGTCAGAGTTTGTCTGGTAATAGACAGACAAAGCTGTGGGAGAAACACCCAGCTAGTTATGGCAAAGTTTGCTTTTTAAGAAAATGTATCACTCACTGGCATTAGCTTCACAACATTTAACATCTTTCACCTTTGAGACTTCTGTCTTTTCTGCCCTTCATTTCATTTAACCTTATATTTTTAACATTATATTTTTTATTTCACTCAGATCTTGAATGTGGTGCCTAGAGTTAAATGGTTACACTTTTACCACTAATTTAGGTCATTTTCTGTAGTGTAACTGTGTTTAAAATGATTAACGTTTAGGTGAGCGAGGGAACCTGATGCCCGGTGCACGCCCCATGTCCCCAGCCTCCAAACACCGCCAGGAGAATCGCTTGCCAAAACAGGAGAGTCGGGGAAGCCGCTCATCTGAACAGAGCCGGGTCAAGACAGGGGAGGGTGGACTCTCAGCCAGTGAAGCCCTCATCCTGCGCTCAGACACGGCCAAACTGAGGTCTGACTCACACAGCCGCTCTCACTCGCCCAATCACAACACCCTGCAGGCCCTAAAGGCAGATGGGAGAACCCCTGGACTTCGGGCTGACTCCCCGAACCCTGGCTCTCGCTCCTCCTCTCCCAAACAGAAAGGCGGATCCTCTTCAGGCAGGTCTAGCCCCTCCAGCACCTCATCTCAGCACTCTTCGTCAACCCACCATGACAAAAACCTGCCTCCTAAAGTTAGCCCTTCCTCCAAAGCCCGACTGGACCCTCCCAGAGAAAGGTCCAAATCAGATTCATACACTCTGGACCCAGACACGCTTAGAAAAAAGAAGGTTCCACTTACCGAGCCACTCAGGGGCAGGTCTACCTCTCCCAAACCTAAACTGTCCCCTAAAGATCCAAATAAAGGAGTGAGCAATAATGCAGAGAACCGGGTTCCCTCTCCACATGTGACCCAAGAGAACCTCCACAGTGAAGTAGTGGAGGTTTGCACCTCCAGTGCTCTTCTATCCAATGAGGATGGCAACGATGAGAATGTGGAGTTACGTAATGCTGAGGAGGGATCATGCAAGGTACACTTTAGCATTGGCAAAGCCCCTGTCAAAGAGGAACTAGAGAGCCGGTCGTCACCCAAAGTCAGCCGCAAAACCTCCAGTCGACACACACGCCCTAAGAAGGACAAATCTGGGCCTCTGTTTAAAGGTGAGAGTACATCACGGGTCACGGAACCTGCCAAACAGGCCATGTCACCCTCTGTAGCTGAATGTGCGCGAGCAGTCTTTGCTGCATTCTTATGGCATGAAGGTATAGTCCATGATGCCATGGCCTGCTCCTCCTTCCTCAAGTTCAACCCAGATTTAACCAAAGAGCATGCCCCCATCCGCAGCTCCCTGGGAGGACAGGGTGCTGAGGAGAAAGAGAGCAAGTTGAAGAACCGCCACTCCTTAGAGATTTCCTCTGCACTTAACATGTTTAATATTGCTCCACATGGGCCAGACATCTCAAAAATGGGAAGCATCAACAAAAACAAGGTGCTCTCCATGCTGAAAGAACCTCCACTGCCAGAGAAGTGTGAGGACGGCAAGGGAGATGCCATTTCTTATGAGGCGACTTCTCATCCCTCTATGAGGGTAAAGTCAATCTTGCCATTAACATTACAACACCTGGTGGCATTCTGGGAGGACATTTCTATGGCCACCATCAAGGCAGCGACTCAGAACATGATCTTCCCCAGCCCAGGCTCCAGCGCTATCCTGAAAAAGAAAGAACATGAGAAAGATAATAAAAAGGCGAAGAAGGAGAAGAAGAAAAGGGAGAAGGCGGAGGTGCGTCCAAGGGGGAATCTGTTTGGAGAGATGGCACAGCTTGCCATGGGTGGACCTGAGAAAGACACCATCTGTGAGCTGTGTGGGGAGTCTCACCCTTATCCCGTCACCTACCATATGAGACAAGCTCACCCAGGTAAGAATACAGGAGGTTCTGATTAAGTTTTTTAATTCTGAATAATCAGTTTGTATATCAGTAGGGGGGTGGGCAATCTGAGGATTTTTGATTGTGATTGATCTTGAAGGCATCAACAATCTACTTTTCAGGCCAATTATAGAGATTATATAGAGACTGTGGTATTTGATATCCTCTTACTCTTACTGTCCTCAATGCTGATTGGACAAATTGGTTCATGTGGCTCTTCTTTGGGTGATGTTTAGTAAAAAAATAATACGACTTGATTTTATAGCTTGTGGCATGGCAGATGAAGAGGATGTGCCAAAAGAAATTTCAAGTCTGGCTGCATTCTACAGGAAAATTAAAAAAGAATGCACTTGAGATCATGATTGTGATCAAATAGACTGTGATATTCTAATATTTTTAAACCAGATTGCCCACGCCTTTATGTACATTTTACTTTACGTTTTGATTAAAGTGACTGTTGATTAAGAGATAAGCTTCCAAAATATAATTTGTACCTTAAACATCCCTTCTTGGTATTTCCTTGACAGGTTGTGGCCGCTATGCTGGAGGCCAGGGTTACAACAGCATTGGCCACTTCTGTGGTGGTTGGGCTGGGAACTGTGGAGATGGAGGCATTGGAGGCAGCACCTGGTACCTGGTGTGTGATCGCTGTCGGGAGAAATACCTGAGAGAAAAACAGACTGCAGCCAGGGAAAAGGTAGCCTCCTACTGCAAAGCTTGAGTGCTGTAATACATGTTCACAAAGCAGTTTTTTTTTAAATGTTATTCTGATTTCTTAGACTTCAGTTAAAAAACAATCTGTATGTTCCTTGCCAGGTGAAGCAATCCAGGAAGAAACCCCTGCAGGTGAAGACTCCCCGAGCGCTGCCCACTATGGAGGCCCACCAGGTGATTCGAGCCAATGCTTTGTTCCTGCTGTCCCTCAGCAGTGCTGCTGAGCCCAGCATGCTGTGCCACCACCCTCCCCGGCCCCTGCACTCCCAGCTGCTTCCAAGCCTAAAGGAGGGTGTGTCAGACGAAATCCCCAATAAAATGGGCTGTCTCTACCTTCAGACTCTAGCCAGGTAGCTAACAGCTTAGTTAATAACGGGTTGTCTTTCATAGGCAATAAAACTGTACAGTTACATGGGCTGGAATAATGATTTGAGCTACTCTCCTATCATTCCTCAGGCAACACACTGAGAACTTTGGAGGCTACCAGGACGATAACCTCTTCCAAGATGAAATGAGGTATTTGCGCTCAACATCTGTTCCTGCACCCTACATTTCAGTCACCCCTGACGCCTGCCCCAATGTGTTTGAAGAACCAGAGAGCAACATGAAATCAATGCCCCCCAGGTAACGCGTGTTTTAGTTACTTCCACTTTCCCCTTATTGCATGCTAACAAATTGCAGCTGTTTCTCAAAGTTAATGATGTTTTTCAGACACAATTTAAGCTTGAGCCCTGGAAAATCAGGTTGCCATTACTTTTTCACATGTTAAACTTCTTTTTCCACAGAAGATAAGATACCATTTGTAATGCAAATACATTTGACACAAAGTTTGACACAAGCATTTAGTTCTGATAATGTGGCTCATTTTGCCTTGTTATTATCACCAGCCTCATCTTATACAGTACAGACTACCATAAGATACCATTGATTTTGACTAAGTGCTTTGTCAATTCAATAAAACTAGACTAATATGAAGTATTTAAAGGGTTGATTGTGTTCCTTTTGCTGTCACCTAACATAAAGTCCGCTCAGTTGTATGAAAACACATGGTTCATTGTTTTGTCGGCAAACATATTTGCACATTTGCTACAGAAGAAAAATCTCTTATTCCGGCACTCTATTTAAACTGTGAGGGTTTCTTGTCTATGGGCTCTCATTTAGTCTCGAAACCAGTCCAATCACGGACAGCGACACGGCGAAGCGTACAGTGTTTCAGAGGTCTTACTCGGTCGTAGCATCTGAGTACGACAAACAACATTCGCCTTCTCCGGCCCGGGTCAAAGCCGTCCCCAGACGAAGGGTCCACAGTGGTGATGCAGGTAAGCACATGTGTTCATCATTGGAGAAGTGCTTCGTGATACTTCAGGCTAAGTGATGCATCATCTGTAACACCAACCTGCTCTGTCCCTCATACAGAGGTGGGGTCTTCCCTGCTACGACACCCATCCCCAGAGCTCTCCAGGCTGATCTCAGCCCACGGCTCTCTCAGTAAGGGGGAGAGGAATTTCCAGTGGCCTGTCTTGGCTTTCGTTATCCAGCACCATGACTTGGAGGGCCTCGAGGTGGCCATGAGGCACGCACTGAGGAAGTCTGCCTGCAGGGTGTTCGCTATGGAGGTACCGATGATTAGCCTGTAATGCAGTATCTCACTGAATCTCAGAGCTCAGTGTGAGCTAATTATTTCTATTTATACAGCAGTGACTCAGGGTTATAGGCAAATAATTGGCTGGTTATTGCTAAATAATTGATAACATTTTTTAGACTCAATTAGTTTAAAGACTTAAGTTGCACTCTCACGTTGTTTGTGTATAATAAAGGTTAGACTAATTAGAACATTTTTCCTTGATGTTTCTCTCAGGCATTCAACTGGCTGCTGTGCAATGTGATCCAGACCACCTCCCTGCATGACATCCTTTGGCATTTTGTAGCATCTCTCACCCCATCACCCTTTGAGCCTGAGGACGAGGAAGAAGATGAGAACAAGGGAAACAAAGAAATCGTGGAACAGGTAATAAGTGGGTAGATGTCAAGGAGCATGCAGCCTTAGGTTTGCTTTGTTTTTGCATCTTCTTCTTATGAACATCTCCACTCTGCATCCTACAGGAAAGAGACCTTGGCGTTTGTGAGCACCCTCTGTCAGACATTGTTATTGCCGGGGAGGCAGCTCATCCTCTACCCCACACCTTCCACCGCCTCCTTCAGACCATCTCTGACCTAATGATGTCACTTCCTAGTGGCAGCTCACTTCAGCAGATGGCGCTCAGGTAGAGTTTCTGAATGATTGAACAACTATTTCTACCCCCTTACCAATAATTTTTGATGGGTTAATTTCAATTTATACTAATTTGTGTTACGGATTGTGTCCTCCATTTCAGCTTTGGCATGTTTTCTTAATTAAAGTGAAATGTAAACTTGCATAAAGAAGCTAGTACTGCTCATTGTGATGTTACAATGTGGGACAATGGGATTGTAACTTGCCAACATATTCTATCAGGTGCTGGAGTCTCAAGTTCAAGCAGTCCGACCACCAGTTCCTCCACCAGAGCAATGTTTTCCATCACATCAACAACATCTTGTCTAAGTCAGATGACGGAGACAGCGAGGAGAGCTTCAACATCAGTGTGCAGTCAGGCTACGAAGCAATTAGTCAGGCAAGAATACAACCACATTGATTTACAAATCACACCGGTCTTCTGTTGCTAAATACAGCTTGGACCAACAGAGTCCATTGTTTGTAATGCATCTGTGTTTATGACATGCGCTAACCTGTTATATCTGTGTGTGATGACAGGATCTGTGCCTGGTGACCTGTCTAAAAGACCTGACCAGTGTAGTAGACATCAAGACGTCCAGCCGTCCTGCCATGATTGGCAGCTTAACAGACGGCTCCACAGAGACCTTCTGGGAATCTGGAGACGAAGACAAGAACAAAACCAAGAGCATCACCATCAGCTGTGTGAAAGGCATTAACGCCTCCAACGTGTCTGTTCATGTGGACAACTCCAGAGACATTGGGGTAAGGGCAACAGCAAACCAGGCATTTACATGTGTGGGGGATAAAACACTGCTTTTCATCATATAAATTAATTAATCAAATTGATAATTATAATGTATTATTAAGCGCTGTCTGATGGATTTCAGTAAATTAATGTTTTTCTCTGTCATATCTATAGAACAAAGTCACATCAGTGACATTCCTGTGTGGAAAAGCAATAGAGGATCTCTGCAGAATCAAACAGGTATGATCAGCTTCTTCAGCAGTAGCATCAGAAAACAGTTAAAATGGTATCATTTGTGCTGTAAGGTATACTATTTAAAGAGTCTGTTAAATATGAACACACTAGAGGGCTTGAGTAAATGCAACCAAATCTGATTCACTTTCATCAAAGCTATTTACAAAAAAATGTTCTGTGCCATCTAAAGCTCTATATATTTATAACACCTTTATTCTCGTCTCCTAATTACAATGGTTATGGTTAAATTTGGTTAATGGTTAAATTTTGTAGAGAAACAATAGTATCAATATATCAAAAGGTAATCAATTAATGAACTGTTTTAATAGAGTGCACCTTGGTTGATCAAACATTATAGTACACTACAGATTTACGTGGTGAAAAGTATGAACATTCCAATAATTTTTTTCAAGGTTGACCTCGACTCACGTCACATGGGCTGGGTGACAAGTGAGCTCCCTGGAGGGGATCATCATGTGATCAAAGTGGAACTGAAAGGTCCAGAGAACACCCTGAGGGTGCGTCAGGTGAAGGTCCTCGGGTGGAAAGAGGGTGAGAGCATCAAGATTCTAGGACAGATCTCAGCCAGCATGGCCCAGCAGAAGAACTGTGAGGCCGAGACTCTCCGAGTGTTTCGCCTCATCACCTCACAGGTCTGTCTAACTGTTACCATACTGTCTGTCTGTTTGAAACCTTTACATTTGACACATTTCACATTTTTGGTTCAAAGAGCTGGAGTCTCTTGGAAGTTTTAATATTTCTATATTGTTTTGTTCATTAAGGTCTTTGGAAAACTTATCTGTGGAGATGCAGAGCCTACTCCAGAACAGGAGGAGAAAAACCTGCTTTCATCACCCGAGGGAGAAGACAAGGTCTGCACTGTCACATTGTGAAAAACGTTCAGTTTACTGAAGTTTTACTGTGCAGGAACAGATGTTAAGTGACTCAAAGTGATCTTCAGCCTAATGTTTTACCTTTTTTTCTGAATAGGCACCATCTGATGCAGACCTTAAAGAGCACATGGTGGGAATAATTTTCAGCAGGAGCAAACTGACCAACCTCCAGAAACAGGTAAATAGTCAGGTCTGCATATCATTCAACAGGATGAGGTATTCCAATCACAGCCGTTTAACCTTATGCATGCTTTCATTTTCAGGTATGTGCGCACATCGTTCAGGCCATCCGTATGGAGGCCACACGCGTGAGGGAGGAATGGGAGCACGCCATCTCTAGCAAAGAGAATGCTAACTCGCAGCCCAGTGATGATGATGCCTCCTCAGACGCCTACTGCTTTGAGCTCCTGTCCATGGTCCTGGCTCTCAGTGGCTCCAATGTCGGACGCCAATACCTCGCTCAGCAGCTAACACTAATGCAAGACCTGTTTTCTCTGCTGCACACGGCTTCCCCAAGAGTACAGAGACAGGTGAGCAAGGGGGCATACACATTTCAGAGTTTTAGTCATGTGCAGTTGAGTAATTAATGGAACCACATGGAGTTTTCTTGCCAAGACACATCCATTTGAATAAATCTGTGGTTTTAGTGCATGTATAAACGTGAAACTGTACAAATTATGTTCCTGCTGTCTTATCTTACCTCACCTCAGGTCACATCATTGCTCAGACGCGTCCTTCCAGAGGTTACACCAGTGCGACTTGCCAGCATCATCGGGGTGAAGGCTCTGCCGCCAGCAGACATCAGTGACATCATCCACTCCACAGAGAAGGGTGACTGGAACAAGCTCTGCATCCTTGACATGTTCCTGGGCTGCATCGCAAAAGCCCTCACTGTGCAGCTGAAAGCCAAAGGCACCACCATCTCTGGCACTGCAGGCATGGCCGCTGGCAAAGGGGTGACCACTGTCACTCTACCCATGATCTTCAACTCCAGGTGAGTTAATTCCTGCTAAGAAAAAGTTGTGAAACAAATTTGCATATATTCAGTTAGTGGTAAAATTCAGTTTTCTTTGATTCTTATACATCTTACCCCCTTTCTGTCATGTTCAGCTACATCCGCAGAGGGGAGAGCCACTGGTGGATGAAAGGCTCCACTCCTCCTCAGATAGCAGAGATCATCATTAAGCTGGTTAAAGACATGGCAGCTGTAAGTACCCATTGTTTTATTCTGTCTTTTCTTTTAATGCTCTGCAAGAGACAGTCTCTGCTAATTTGAAATGGAACCACTTTTGTTATCTTTGTCATAAATTCTGTGCGTTCATATGTTGTATTGTGCTGGGAAAATACCTCTAAAACGGTCATCTGCTGTGTTTAGGGTCACCTTTCAGATTCTTGGTCCAGAGTCACCAAAAATGCGATAGCTGAGACCATCATAGCCCTAACCAAAATGGAGGAGGAGCATCGGTCTCCTGTACGCTGTATCGCCACCACAAGGGTATGTATCATATGTCATCATACACAACACGTATCTATATCTGGTATCCATGTTTACAAATTGTGGTTAATTATTCTAATACTATATTTCTGTCTGTCTCTTAGCTGTGGCTGGCCTTAGCTTCACTGTGTGTGCTGGACCAGGACCATGTGGACAGGCTGTCCTCTGGTCGCTGGATGGGCAAAGATGGACAGCAGAAGCAGATGGTAAATATGATACAAAAGAGCAATAATGTATTTTAAAAAACAACCTGATATTTAAAAGGATAAATAAGAAAAAATAAATGTATTTCCTTCTCTTCTCTCCACAGCCCATGTGTGACAACCATGATGATGGTGAGACCGCAGCCATAATCCTGTGCAACATGTGTGGCAACCTCTGCACCGACTGTGACCGCTTCCTCCACCTGCACCGACGCACGCGCTCTCACCAGAGACAGGTTGGTGTTGGTCGACACACACTCCATTTTATTAGCATGATGGTTTTTTCCTGGTGAACTAGTGTTTAATCTTCTCTTCGTGGCTGCTTTCAGGTGTTCAAAGAGGAGGAGGAAGCCATAAAGGTGGATCTCCATGAAGGCTGTGGGAGGACCAAGCTCTTCTGGCTCATGGCTTTGGCAGACTCTAAGACGATGAAGGCTATGGTGGAGTTCAGAGAGCACACAGGTAAAATGTTCGGATTTTACTTAAGGTTTTCATGGCTTCTCTTGATACAATTATTTCTACTCTGACACATCTATTGTTTTTACAGGTAAACCGGCCTCCAGCAGCTCAGATGCCTGCAGGTTCTGTGGTACGAGGAATGGAACCGAGCTGTCTGCAGTGGGCAGTGTCTGCTCAGACCCGGACTGCCAGGTACTCATTACCAAAAGGACTTCACTACCTATGAGCAGCATAATAGATTAAAGATATATATTTTTTTATTTGATCAAAATGCATACAGCATACACTATACAAAAAGGATGCTAGACTAGACTAGTATGAAAACAAAATAAATACACCAATAAAATGGCAAAACCTTAAAACAAGCCTTATTTATTATACTTAAAAGCAACATCAGTTTATTGATTCTGTAAAAAACAAGTGACTTCTCTTTGTTCTTTTTTTTAGAATTATATTCACATATAATGAACTTTGTCAATTAAAAATACATTTTATGCTTTGCCTTGTTGCTATAATTCCCGGTGCAGATGCATAGATTCTTTTCTTGGACCTAAGGATTTTTATGTTTTTTGGAGAAACTTCCTTGATTGCCTCAAAAAGAATAGTCTGTGCTGAGCCACAAATGATGTATGAGGTGTTGTCCACCCACTGCAGAGAGGAACAAATACTCACACAAGATGCACACTAACCAATGTAGAATTGTGTAGTATGTGTGTATTACACTGTGGTTCAAGAGCCTCATCAGTGTCCCTCATGTTGTGTCCGTCAGGAATATGCTAAACTGGCCTGCAGTAAAACTCATCCTTGCGGACACCCCTGTGGAGGAGTCAAGAATGAGGAGAGCTGCCTTCCATGTCTGCACGGCTGTGACAAGAACACCGGCTGTCTGAAACAGGATGCAGATGACATGTGTATGATCTGCTTCACAGAGGCTCTCTCTGCTGCCCCTGCCGTACAGGTACACTAGCTCTAAAAATAGGAGTGTTTTCCACAGACAGAGAACAGTTTCACTCCAGATTTTAAATCATTTAATGTTTAACTCTTTGCTCTGTTCTCAGCTGGACTGCACTCATGTGTTCCACCTTCAGTGTACTCGTCGTGTTCTTGAAAATCGCTGGCTTGGGCCCCGGATCACATTTGGGTTTATGCTGTGTCCCATTTGCAAGGTAGGACCTGAACCTGAGGATTTAACAGATTAAGCTGGCAACAAAGAGGCTGAAAACTGTTTGCACCACGCCTTGAAGTTAATTGAGCTCAGACTGCCTAAATGCTTTGTTCAAGAAGCTATGTCTACAGTGTGCAGTTCCCACACAGTCTGTGACTGTTTTGTTTACTGTCATCTTTGTGAAATGACACGTACACCAACAGTCCCTCAACAGAATCCTATTTATGAATGTGGGCTGCTTTGTTTGTTTCATTGTCTGCCTCCAGAACAAAATCAATCACTCAGTGATCAAAGACCTGCTCGACCCGATTAAGGAGCTCTACGAAGATGTGAGAAGGAAGGCTCTGATGAGGCTGGAGTATGAGGGTTTGCATAAGAGTGAGGCAATAACTACACCAGGAGCACGTTTCCACAATGACCCTGCAGGCTTTGCCATGAACAGATATGCATACTATGTCTGCTACAAGTGCAAGAAGGTACCATACAAACAATGTATTTTTTCATTCAAAAATGTTGTTTAGGGGCTTGAGAATTAATGATTGGCCTTCTTTCCAGGCCTATTTTGGGGGCGAGGCACGCTGTGATGCTGAGGCAGGACAGGGAGATGACTACGACCCCAGTGAGCTGATCTGTGGAGCATGCTCAGATGTCTCCAGGGCTCAGGTGAGTAAATGATGGCTGTGGGAATCCTGCCATTACTATGGACAGTTTACAGGAAACAGTTTCTGATTTGCTGGAAGGGGCAGGAAACGGCTAGCCTTGCACTGAATGAAGGTTGCAAAACACGTTAAATGTTTCTTGGCGGGGAGCAGTGACTTCAGTGAGTCTTGTCATCACTGTGAGGTATTCATCTTCTCATATCACTTTGGGCAAGACTAATATGCATTAACTGGTCCTTTAAAAATTGTGATTATCTGAACTATTAACACAAAAATGATGATGATGCTGAAACTGTATTTTTCACCAGATGTGCTCCAAGCATGGCACAGACTTCCTTGAGTATAAATGCCGGTACTGCTGCTCGGTGGCTGTATTCTTCTGCTTTGGCACCACTCACTTCTGCAACGCCTGCCATGATGACTTCCAGAGGATGACCAGTGTCCCCAAAGAGGAGTTGCCCCATTGTCCTGCAGGTGCTTAACCATTCTGCTGACTACACTCTACTGGAAAATTTTAAATTATTCAGAGTGCATGACTGACACGAAATACCAGCCATAAATAACTACAGGAAAAATGTAAGTGACATGTTGTTTTTGTCTTTTCTATTACAGGGCCCAAAGGCAAACAGCTGGAGGGTACTGAGTGCCCTTTGCATGTAGTTCACCCACCAACAGGGGAGGAGTTTGCCTTGGGCTGTGGGGTGTGCCGAAATGCCCACACCTTCTAAACAACAAAACTTTCACTGAAAACCAGTTTGTCTACTGTGATTTCTGGCTGCTGCTGAAGCCCAGCCATGAAACTCGACTCTTGCATTGTCAAGTCTCCTGGACAGTGGACCAGGTTTCTGCTCTACGTCAAGAGTCCTCAGGTCTGCTCTTCTACCAACATCGGTATCCAGGCTCTGCTACGAAAACAAGTGGAGGCTTTTTTGGACTCAGAGTAACCTGAATGGGGAAAAAAAGAACAATAGAATTTTAAAAAAGAAGAAAAAAAAGAAAATAACTTGTGACGTGTTTGCATGCGGCCGTTGTATTCCCTCGGCTTCTATAGACGTTGCACACCTCCTGATCACTGAAGTGTAACAGATTAAACATTGAATAGGAAATAAATTTGCTTAAAAGCAACTGTGGATCAGCGTGGGTTTAAAAAAAAAGGAACAGGCCGTATTTCCAGCTTCCTAACTATGAATTTAAAATATTGTTGTATGTAAACTTTTTTTCGTAATCTTGTACAGTATTCTCCACTGTCAAGTGCATCATGGGTTGACGGACAAAAAAAGACAAGTTGGTGGATAAGACTGTTAAGAATATTATGTTTGGGAGGAAAATAGTGTACGATTTATCTAATCTTGTATATATGATACTATTCAAAATAGCTGTATTCCGAAGTTGCTACTCTTCACTTCAGTTTTGTTTGATATTCTGGGTTATGTTTTGAGCCAGAACTTTTAATGAAGTGCAATACTGGGTGTGCCTCCTATTTTGCAGCTGTTTAACCTATGGAATGTATGTCAATAAAGCCACTGTACATTTTTATACAGTAGACAGTCGTAATTCCCCCTCTTCTAAATGTCAGATCTCTTCTGTTGTCTGGAAATGAGAAGGAGGAGCCTGGCGCCTGCAGTGAATGAAGGTGGATGTAAATCCTGTTTGTAGCTCAGTCAAGGAAAAAAAAAGTACCAAATCTAAAATGAATACAAAAACAAACAAAAGACCTCGCAGTGAGACTGATTACAGCTGAATGATTGGAGGGGCCAGTCTTCACACCAAATAAAATTGTGCACCTGTAATGCTTTTCCCTATTAGGAGGCAGGGGGATTGGGGGTCGGGGGAACAGAGTGTGGAAAAAAAGCAGCTGCTGTTATATAAAAAAAAAGCTTAATACTTGTGAATCTGCTCTGTAATATCTGTGGTGGATGGAGTTGAATGGTAATAAACCAGGTTCTCTGTTTCGCAAAGTATACACGTGTCATTTTTCAAGGAGTGGTGGAATTGTAGCTGTTGACCTCTGATGAGTTTAAGTTGAAGATATGGTGGTACCAAATCGAGACTTCAGGCATGTAGTTTCTGTAAATACCAAAATCGAAAGTTAGAATTTCGACCAGAGACTATAACAATAGTAGGATGTATCACTCTGCCATCTATTCCCTGGTTCCAAATTGATAACAAACGAAATGAAATGTATTCTGGTACAAGAGAATATTCATCCATAAACAGATCCTTACATAAGTTGATAAATTATAACCAAAGAAAATACACATCCTAAAAATGTCAAAAGCAAACTGACTCTGAGATAATTCGTCAAATCAGCCAAGTGAGTCTTCTGCCTCAGGACGTGATATGTGCATACAGTTTTTTGACTGTCGAGTGAGGCATCTTTCGGTCACGGACGATCTTTACCAACAGCCATTTCGCATTGCATTTCCCATGGTGCATCGCTGCTGTCACAACAACACTTCGCCATTTCAGGTTTAGGGGGGCAGCAACTCCCGCGAAAGAATTGGGTCAGCTGAGAGAAGGCATCGGACTCTGGCTGTTTCTTCACTGAAAACCTCTGTCATATCTTCTCTATTGTCAGACGGCTTGGTTATTGTTTTCCGATGCGTATTATTTGGTTGGTGCGAATGAGCTTTTCCAGCGTGGGCCCGGGCTGAAGTGTCATATCAGTTGTCGGATTTTCCTGCTAACAGCTAGTTAGCTAGCTGAGTGTAAACAACAAGGTACGGTGGGTGGCCGAACATGCTAGCTGTGTGGTTGTCAAACTAGATAAAATATCAGAGTATGAAATGAGCTTTGAGTCATTCTGTAAAAAAGTCTTGAATATTAACAGTTTTCCACCTCGAGTTTGCTTGATAGCTAGCATTTCAGACCCGCTCGTGTAAATTTTAACATGAAACCTCGCTGGCTAAGCTAACGCTTACCTTAAGTGACGCTGTCACAGCGTTAGCTAACTTAGCGAGTAATGTAAGTACGTTCTTGGTCATTTGGTGTTATTAGAGTTTATTGGAGCAAGACAAGTTGCAGTGTCAACTAATTAATAATGAATGACGTGACTTGCCTTGCGTGTAAGAACAATATATTAATTGAAAAGTTTGGCCTTCCGACTGATGTAAGTTAACGTCATATCAAATAACAGACGATTCACGATTGGAAAATATGAACATAAATTGTAATTTAACAATCGTTTACAATTTGTTTACTGAGAGTAAGGAGTTACTCACGTTGACTATTCCTTTTGTCTTTTAAAATGTTTACGCCTAACCGTGAGAGAGAGAAAGAAAGATACGTACACACACAAGGATACAGTACTACAGTGTATACAATTTAAAATGCAGCAATGGCACACACAGACCTCCGTACGATCAGATTAAAAGCGACAATATGGACTCAATTATAAAAAGACTTAAGATTTTATTTTAAGCGACTGTTCATATCTGTTTTCAGGTCATTGAAAGCCATATATCACAAGTCAAATAATTTTGATGCTTAATTAGATATCTCTTGTTATCAGGATGAAGCGGATGAAGGGAGGAGAGGAGGGAGGCAACAGCTCCTCCAGCAACAGCTCACCAGAGGTTTGCAAGAAGGTGCGGACGCAGAATACTGAGGACTCGGGGGACTCTGGGGACTCTGAAGCAGGGGTGGCCAGTGGGTCCCTAGACAGTGACTGGGCACGACTGCCTCAGGAACTCCTGCTACACATCTTCCAGTACCTTCCACTGCTGGATCGGGCTTATGCCTCTCAGGTGTGCCGTGGGTGGAACCAGGCTTTCCACATGCCAGAGCTGTGGCGGTGCTTTGAGTTTGAGCTTAACCAGCCAGCCAGCTCTTACCTGAAAGCCACACATCCAGACCTCATCAAACAGATCATAAAGAGGCACTCCAACCACCTGCAGTATGTCAGCTTCAAGGTAGGGGTGGAAAAGCTGTTTTGGCAAAATATGTGTAACACCATCTGGTTAAAAATGTTGTTTTATGTTCCTCAAATGACATTGAGTCTTTGTTTGTACTTGCCAGGTGGACAGTAGTACAGAGTCTGCAGAGGCAGCATGTGACATTCTTTCACAGTTGGTGAATTGCTCACTGAAGACCTTGGGGCTCATCTCTACAGCCAGGCCCAGCTTCATGGAGGTTCCAAAGGTATAATTAACATAAACCTGAGGGCTCTGGATCTTTATTGCATCCTGCTCTTTAGATTTACAAGGAAATTGGGATCTATTAAATTTCATAACATGTTGCTAATATCTTTGCAAAGATCTATCCTTAAATCTGTGGCTAAGCGTGTTAATAATAAATTAATAGCATTGTTTTTGAATTCTCTTCCCATCTGAGGATGGGACTGAAAAGCAGATGTCTTTGTTCACATACATAGCCAAGGATGTTATTACTTTCCAGGCCTCCAAAGGGCACAGGATGTTATTTTGTCTCTCTGACTGCAGTCTAAGATGACACACCACAGAAATACCTTTCTATTAACATGTAGAACACAGGTGACAGCAAGAAACGACTACAACTGCTTGTGACATTATATCCTGCCGTGTTCAACACCAAAAGCGTGTAAACAAAAGGAAAAAAGAAGCTGCCAGGCTGAAGGGACCCAACACTGTTCAAAATCAGGAGGATTCTCCGTCTCTGCTACTCAATATTCGTCACAGAATCAAAGCACAGCGTGTCCTGCGACTGCATTGGAATTTAGCTCAGTATTATGATACCACTCTAGAGAGTCACGTAGCCTCTACCTCACTCACTCTGGATCTCTGGACTGGAAAAACTGGCGGACCCTTAGTGGAAAACGCAGACTGGTCTGCTAATTATCTCAGTTCACCACAACTGTAGTGTATTGTGTACTAAGATTAAACATTTTCCCGCGGTTCCCCTTACAAAGTAGAACGCAAAAACAAACAAAAAGGCAAAATGGTTGCAGTCGCCCTGTTGAGCATCATTAAATCACCACAGGGAAAATTCTGTCACAACCTGAGATTCATTCTATGAACTTTTGAAAATCAAACTGCCAGAGGAGGCTGTCGCCAGTCATGAAGTTCATCAGAAACCTGCAGAACCTTTGCATTGTTAAGAGATATCATCTGTCACAACAGAGAGGAGACAGTGAAAGAGTTGCATCTGCTGTTTCTTATTTAACCTATAGAAGAATCCAGCAAGCACTTTATGTGTTCTAATTAAAAAAATTGAATTACTTTATGAATTACAAATTTAAATAGGTTGTTGTATTACATTAATTTACCATTCCATATATAAATTAAGCTATGGACATTCAAAGCTGAGACCTGCCATCCCGGTAGCCACTTCAGAAGGTTTTCTGAACACATTTTAATTCATTGCACTGTCTTTGTTCTTCCACAGTCTCATTTCATCTCAGCTCTGACTGTAGTGTTCGTCAACTCCAAATCATTGTCTTCACTGAAGATTGATGACACGCCAGTGGATGATCCGTCTCTGAAGGTGCTGGTGGCCAATAACAGTGACACCCTGAAGCTGCTGAAGATGAGCAGCTGCCCTCACGTCTCCCCAGCAGGTACAGTGGGCAGAAAGACTCTAGAACGTGTTCAGTATTTAAGCGAAGAGGAAACAGCCTTGTTGTTTTTTTCCCCCATTTTTTTCCCTTTATTTTGTTTTGATTGTGGTTGTGGGATAAAATTCAGAACAAGATATTGACAAGCCATGCCATTTTTTTGCATTTTCAGTCAAATGTTTTCGATTTCCTTTTTTTGTGTCACGAGGCAGTAAGTGTTTCCATTCACTGGCTTATTTAGAGCGTGTCATTTTCTTGTCTGCCCTCATACAGTGTTGTTATATTATGTAGTGGACCGCCAGACATTGCATCATATATTTTGAATGAACTGTTATATGATTTTCGTGTTTCTCCTTTCTTGCATTCATTTTCCTGGAACTGTTTCAACCGTTTGCTATGATAATGATTCAGCTGCAACTTTTCTGGCAATTTAAGTTGACTGTCATTTTCTTAGGAGCAATTTTGTTTTCCCCCGTGGGTTGTCGTGTTTTCAGGAATTTTAAATAGTTTTTAGAAAGCGAAAGACTGGATTTTATGATTAGTTGGACTTCTAAAAGAAATCTGTCCATGTTTGCAGGGATCCTGTGTGTGGCAGACCAGTGTCACGGGCTGAGAGAGCTAGCACTGAACTACCACCTCCTGAGTGATGAACTCCTGCTGGCCCTCTCCTCTGAGAAACACGTCCACCTGGAACACCTGCGGATTGATGTGGTGAGCGAGAACCCTGGCCAGCACTTCCACACCATCAAGAAGAGTAGCTGGGATGCCATGGTGCGACACTCGCCCAAGTTCAACCTGGTTATGTACTTCTTCCTCTATGAGGACGAGTTTGGCCCTTTCTTCAATGACGAGATCCCCGTCACACACCTCTACTTTGGTCGCTCTGTCAGTAAGGAGGTGTTGGGCCGCGTTGGCCTCCACTGCCCTCGTCTGGTGGAGCTGGTGGTCTGTGCCAACGGCCTGCGTCCTCTGGACGAGGAGCTGATTCGCATCGCAAAGCACTGCAACCAGCTGTCAGCAATCGGCCTGGGCGAGTGCGAGGTTTCCTGTAGCGCATTTGTGGAGTTTGTCAAGATGTGTGGCCGGAGGCTCTCCCAGCTCTCCATCATGGAGGAGGTTCTGATCCCAGATCACAAATACAGCCTGGATGAGATCCACTGGGAGGTTTCAAAGCACTTGGGGCGAGTCTGGTTCCCAGACATGATGCCGACCTGGTAAAGTGAAGCCAAAGGGGCACACGGAGTTCAGTCCGTCATGTTTTAGGCGTGGAACTTTCATGGCCACCATGTTTGCTTTGAAAAGCCTTTAAATGCTCAGCTGTAGTGGACTGTGTGGTGCCAACATGGGGGGGCATAAACTTGCTGAACTCCTGTGTGCATTGCAGAGCAGGGATGTAATGTGGCACCTGACACACCTGCTACACAATGTTAACATGTCATGCAAACACCACAGAAATCTCTGCCTGTTTTCTTCAAACTGGACTGTGGATTCCCGCTTTGCCTATTCCTGAGATTGAACTCGCCAAGACCAGCTTCTTCATATATTTAACAGTCGGCTCACAGACGAGCGCAGGTGGAAATATTTGACTGAAAAGCAATGTTTTTATAACTGCTGATAGAGTTATACAGACATTGAAGCCTGGAAATGATGATCTATATTATGATGAGAGGTGTGTGCGCGATTGTGTGTATGTTTGTGTGTATACAAGTATGCAGATGTGAGTGTGTTTAAATACTTTTTAACATTGTGGAGTAATTTGGGATGATTAGATGCACAGTTGCATGTTGTTACACTACCACTTGGCCTACTTAAATCTAGTTTGAGATAGCAGCTCTGCACTCTGTAACAAAATACAACATTGGAAGTTTCCAAACCGCTGCAATGTTATTTGTATATAGTATGTGACAGAAGATGTTTTGTCAGGTATAGTCAAAGGGAGGGAAGATTCACTTCAATTTTGCAGGAGAGTGGCTGGGTCCTCCACCTAATTTTAAACTAATTTAAACACAAAGAGCAGCAGTAGAGTTGACGTCATGTAGCTTTTCCTCCTCACCAGAGCTCAATCAAGCATCAAAAACATAAAACCGTGATTGTGGGAAATGTTCGAAGTTCGCCAGGAGAGAACCAGAAATGTGTATATAGGTCTCTATCTTTGTGTTGTGAACTTGTACAGTGTTGATTAACGTCATAGATTTTTATTTTCTCCAAGTCATGCAGATATTTTTTTTTTCCTGCATCATGCATCAATTAACGTGACAATGTAATATCTCAGTCTTTTTGTATAAATAAAGGTTTGTGTACAGTCACAGATATCCTTAGCACCTTAGATGAAAACCAAATGACAGTCAGGATGAACTTTGTTCTTCTGCCCTCATGAAAGCAAGAAAACAATCTTTATAATACTCCTCTGCTCTGTTGAATCAGATACTGAGGACAGTATATTGAAGTAATAAAGCTATAATTACTGATTAAAAAAAGAGAAATAGCTATGTGTGTATATAAATGTCTGAATTTGGAGGAAGATATTGCAAAGTATCCAACCTTCGTGGTCAGAATGCTTAATAATACATCTATAGGCCAGTCTCTGTGGCTGTTGGCTTACAATGCACGTCAGGAGTACAAACCTTTGTGTCCCTCAGGTGCAGTAAATTATATTTTCTAAATAGGTTTCATTTGTATCTTCTGCTTTTTGCCTGTTCAAGCTCTAAACCCAGTCATGAATATCTGCCCTCCTAATCGCCCCCGTTTGCTCTGTATTGTGTCACCACATTGTACATGAACAGGAAAGGAAGCAATATTCATCTTGTCATTACAAACACATCTTTGCAGAAACCGCTCGCCCTCCTCTTCATCACATCCATTCATGTCAGCCGAGAGAGATTTGGCAAGTCAGACGAGTGAAACAAACGTTTTTCCTTTAAGAAGGAAGTCAAATGCATCTGTATATAAAACGCTGTGTGTTTGATTATTATGAATAGAAATGTACTTATTTCTTTATTTCGCCCTCTGTCAGGGTTTGAAGTTTCCTTAACGGACAGCTTGTGTCTTTTATACAACCAGAGTGCGAGCAATCCTTTACTAGATGGATCTTTTTCATACTGTAGTGACTAAAGAAGATGAGCTGTGTAATTTATTGATATGGACACCGCTTTTGTAATGAATTTGTGTTTTTCAGTTATGCAAAAGAAGCAATCACTATAACCAGCAAGCAGACCAGCAGCAAGATAAGGGTCTTCGGTTTTGATGCTTTCACCTCAGTCACTATGGGTTTGTTGCGTGCAGGAGGTCCAAAAGTTTCCAGTCCACTGCTCCAATCATTGATCAATGCACAGGATGGATTTTACTAAGTATTTTTAACCAAAAACAAAGAACATAATGAAGTTGTATTGCAGGGAAAAAAAAATCTAATGTGAAAGTTAACTTCAGAAGACGCATGTCTGGGATCAACTTTAAAAAGCCAAATAATAAATAATTCGGCTAAATAATTCGTTTTTTATTTAATTAATCTTTAAATTCATTTTTAAGAAAAACCTTTTGACTGAAGTCATTAAAAGCTTTATAACTGTTTAAGACATAAATCGACAAAATACCTCTTTTCACAAGTTATCGTTGGTGGAAAAACTTTTGGACAACCTTGCACGCCAACAGGATCTGTAGATAACTCGAACCTGAATCCTTTTATTCATGTTGTATTGAGACATTTCATGTAGACTTAAACTGTCACACTGCAGGAAGTGCAAACACTTCTGATTGGACTGAACTAACATTGTCTATTGATGGTCTTGGTCTTGGTCTCTTATCACTGAAGTAGAGTCCTGTGCTAATAGTCTGTGCTCATGTACATTAGCATCTCAGTGGTACAGTAACATATCTCCTGATTATTTTTCATGATTTTTGCAGTGCATTAAACGGTTGCCGTGGCCGCAGCTCTAAAGTGAAGGTTGTGTCTCAATACTGGTTTTAATCATTTTCCTGTTGTCTTTATTGGAAGATTCAGCTGGATGATTTCAAGGTGTTTTCACTGAAATGCAGCTGTCTTAACCTTATTTGTCCAGAGAGTCCTCCAGTAAGTTTTATTAGGAGTTAACTGGTGGTGACAGTACTGTCCTTTAGTTTTGCTTCTGTATGGCAAATGCTTTGTCTACTTTGCTTTACTGGTCACCTGTCTTGAAATTAAGATTATTGTTTTAGACTTGTGATCTTATACCGGTAATAAAAATTTGTGAATGTACTCTATGCATCTTTCATTATTTTCCAAACACTACAGTCATTGGCGTGAACACTTGAAGTCAACAATGTAAGCCTGAGTTCAAAACATTAGGGCTGGACCTGATGTTTGCACTGTATTTTGTAATACATACTCTTGTGGTCAGGTTTACATCGACTTCAAAATAAGATGGCAGTCTCGACTACCAGAGACTTTCTTCAACTCTGATTCTTCTGTGATGGTCTGATTGGAACACAAACTACTTCATTACAAAAGAACATTCAAAAAGTTTGGTTGAATTTGAATTTATTAAAAGGTAAAGGTCATAGTTTTCATAGCTGCGTATTTTCAGCCTGAACTGTCTTATCTGACTCGGGGATCTGCCCAAAACTTGACTTTCCACAAACAGCATGTGTACTTTGTTACAGTGTCCCTGGCTGCAAATGTGACCATGCTGACCGATTTATCATCATGGTCTCATCTAAATGACACTGTCAGTTCTGACAGTCCATAGAGGGAGCAGACTATCTCAGCCACACATTGCACAGGTAGACAACGAAGTTAGTCAATTGATATCATTCGTTAGCCAGTGTAATCCCTCTCTACACTCTCTTTGTCTCTCATCTGTGTTCTTAATCTCACAGACAGGTTTGCTGTATTTTGAATGAGTAATGCGGAGTCAGTGTAATTATGACTCAGACTGTAAGAAAACAGAAACCAGCCTAATGGTTTCCATGTTGCTCCACAGCAGCTCAACTGTAACAGACAGACAGCAAACAGTTGGAAACAAATCGCTGAAAACAAACATACATGTATAGAAAAAATGAAAATATATTTCACAAGTCTGAGTACAACATATCACGCAACAGCACGTGTCAGTAAATGTCAGAGATAGAATGGTGACTGAGCAGAGGTCATTTGAGGGCTGCAGACTTTGATGTCTCACTTTCCACTTGGACTTGGACGAAGAGTCGACCTGTTGAAAAAGCTAACTCTGGGAGAATTAAAGTGCTGGAAGGCATTTCTGGAAAACTGATCTTGTTGAAAAACTATTGGATCACTGGATTACTGTAGAAAGACGTGGAGCTTGAAGATGGCCCTCAGTAGGTCACTGAACACAGACAAACAGCTGCTGATGTGAGCTGCTCGTGAGTTTTACAATAATTGTGCAGGTGAGACCACGTTCACATTTATTTAATCATTTTACTTATGACAAATTCATCCAGTCTCCCCTTTCAATGTGGGATGGGCCAAATGTTGGCATAACTATCTATAGGCTATAGCCACAGGCTGTCTGATTGATCACAAAAAGAGCAAAGAGCACCCAAATGACCTCTCGTCTATTTTTTTAAATAATCTCAGGTTCAAATGCAGGAATTCACCAACAAAGGCAAGGGAGAAGACTACCAGTTAAAAAACATGGATGTAAACAAGGCACAGTTGGAGACATTTTTAAAGATGGCATCCTAAGCATTTTATAAGGCAGGGAATGCATTTAATACGTTTGACACGCCTCAAGGATGATCACAGAGCATTTTGGTGAGGAACACTACATGTAAACTGAACTTTGTTTACAAGAAGTCCACACAGGGCGACCTATCTGCTTATGAAGACCATGTGATGTGACTGAAAGCTCCAGAATAGGTACTAAATGGACCTCTTGACGGAGTGTTTTCACAGCTGCTGTTTCCAGGGTGTAGAAGGAAATTCTGCCCCGATAATAATTGCAATAAATCGATTGTTTTGTCATTCAGAACATAAAGATTCACTGCTTTTTACATTTTTTTTAAAAATAATTATTATTTTATTTATTATTTTTTCTTTGGCTTTTGGACAATCTTTTAATCAAAAAGGAAAACAAAACAAAACCGAGTGATCATTAATGAAAAAAATACTTAGATACCTTAATGAAAACACTGTAATGAAAGTCTGATGTTAGGGCAAAGGCACCTCTTCATATGTGATCTGTATGTACGGAGGCTTCATCGGCAGATGCCAGTACTCGAAGTTGTAGTAGAGGTAGAAGCTCTTGTCCAGCACCACCTGTTTGTACGCCTCCAGCAGACTGAGGGCAAAGTCTTTAAACGACTGGTGCGGCCTGAACGGGTGGTAAAATTTACGGATGTCCGTGGCCAGATTCTTCAGGGCGGGCTGTCCAAATATGGCGCTGTCGTTGCCCAGGTAGGTGGGCTCGCCGCTGAACAGGTAGATCTTGGTGTAGTTCGTCTGAGTTCTGCTGGACAGTTTGGCTCCCAGCTCCGTCAGTTTCCTGTATGTGCGGTGGACAAACTGGGAGCAGTCGTAAGACTCGAACCACACGGTGGCGTTAGGGCTGGGGTCAGAGCGAACTGTCCACGTCTCGTAGTAGATCCCAGTCTCGTTGTCGTCCTGGACCCACTGGGCCATGTCATTAAACTGGTTCCCTGGAGACAGACAGAAAAACAATTCAGTGCCAGTGGAAATCCAACAAAGGGTGGAAATGTTTTTTTTTTTTTTTTCTGGCTGGGATTGAACAAACCACAATACTGCTGTGTGGAGACAAAGAGTCGATAAAAATAGTCGAGCGCAGCTCGTTGATGTGTTTTTAATACTTTAAGGACAACACCGGGATGTACGGTAAAACTATAACAGACCAAAGCTACGCAGGAAACACTTCCCATCTGTAATATCACAAGCCCGGATGGCAGAGCACAAGTTCCAAAACAAATCCACTTGTACTGTGTTGATGCTTTCCGTTGACCTCTAAGAGTAAAAATACCTGGCTGTACCTGTGAAGCCTTACCTGTGATCTCTCCCAGCTTCTCCAAGGTGCCATTTTGTGACCAGTGCAAGTCATCGATGCCCTCGAAGAAGCAGGCAGCCCCCTGGTTGCACCAGAAAGGTGCGTACTGCTCGGGCCTGAGGTGAGGGAAGGTGCAGTTGCCCAGCTGAAACAGCTCGTACCACTCCATGGTGTAGTTGGCGCCCGTCTCTGAACTGCTGAACCCGACAGCGTCGTGCATGATGTGCTGCGAACCAAACACAGACATGATATCGAATCTCAGGCTGTGTTTACAGGGAAAGACATCATGCTTTTTTAGTTGCTTTATGCCTGTCAAATAAGTTATATTCTGATTAAATACTTTGGGGAATGTAGATGAATCTCTTTATTTAGCATCTATTTAAACAGTTAAGTCCGAATCTGTAATCAGATTGATTAAATCAGGTGTTTTCAATCCTGGTCCTGGCGGCCCCCCTGTCCTGTATGTTTTAGAAGTGTTCCTGCTCCAACACATGACTCAAATGAATGGGTCGTCACAGGCGTCAGAGGAGCTTTATGACAAGCTCATCACTGGCATCAGGTGTACTGGAGCTGGGAAACGTAAAAAAAGAAAAAAAAAAGAAAAACTGTGCAGAGGCCTTCAGGACCAGGTGATATAATCTAAGAAATGCTGCAAGTGTGCAGCCTCAGTGTGTGGACATGCAGGTGGTTTTACAGCTCAGACTATGAATACAGGCGCAAGTTGCACTTCCGTATTAACTGCCTTACTATATTTAATCACACTGTTTAAACATCTGCAGCAGCAAAGTAGTACCTTCACCTTAATCTCAGAATTATAAACACAAAGACTCTCTGTGTGAATGATGGCTGGTTTACTCCTTAAAGAGCACATTTAGTTTTGAAGATCTGATCCCATTAGTTGAAGTGACAAAAACCATAGTGAGCACAGGGCGAAATACTCAGTTATGATTTTTTTGTTAAGCCCATTTAACATAAAAGTAACAATGCATATCATGAAAACAGTCAAAAAAGTTTTTTAAAAAGTAATATTTTTGTCATTTCATCCTGAAGTACAACTCACACAAAGCCAGTATAATTCAGACTTTATCAGTCAACACAGATTATATATCTAACAACAGAATGAACTCAGTCTGGCAGCCGTCACCCTGACATGTCACATAGAGAGAATTATCAGCAACACGTTTTGATTGATTAAAAGAGCTGCAACAAACAGCCACAGTCCAACAGAGAAGCAAATTCACCGGCAAGGATTTTCATAATCGGTTAATCTTTCCATCTTTATTTAAGGAAATACGTCCTGCTTCTTAAATGTGAGGATTTGCTGTTCATCTTTCATTTATGTACTTCATTGTAGACAGTGAATCCCTTCGGCGGCCTCGTTGCATTAGGAGATAAATGTACTTACGAACTTCCCCATCAAATCTCCGTACTTGAATTCCCACACGGGCGTTTGCAGTCGATAAACCGAGATGACGTCGCTGTCTCTCAGGTAGGGAATCCGTCCGTCTCGGTCTCCGGTGGGACAGAACGGGTAGAGAGCTTCACAGTAAGAGTCCACATCAGGGCGGCGATCGAACCGCCTGCGGGTGACATGAGGGGTGCAGACAGCACCGGGGAGAGTTTATACCGCTGCACCCACTTTTTTTTTGTTTTGTTACAAGGTTAACCTGCATAAACTCACAGGGGGCTGTTCAGTTCAGATATGACCGGCTTCAGTGCACTGATATTCTAGACCGTGTCCAATGAGGTTTTAAAATAGAAAGAAAACACGTAAAAGGGTTTGTGAATCTGAAAAATGGCAAGAATTTGTCCATATTAGTTTACGTTTTGTTTTGTTTTTTTTTTATTACAGGTCAGACTAATAAAACATTTGATCCTTTGGTTTCATAAATACTGACCATAAAAACAAATGTTTGCTCATGAACAGACTGTGGGGATGCAGGAATCCCACACAAACGCAACAGAAGATGATGTCGCTTTTTCTTTCAGCATTTTGTAGATCAGGAAATGTTTATGGTTGTGTCATGTGACGTGTCTGCCTTGTGACAATCAATCATGACTGTCATTTCATCAAAAGGTCATAATCAATACCCACAGCTGTGATCTCAGTTCCTCCCTGGTGCTGAACAAAACACTTGTATGAAATCCATAACTAGATAACTAGAAAAGTAGATTTGCAAAGTTCCCTGAGTCATGTGAACGCACCAGCCGTAACTTAGTAAACTGTGTTCAGATCAGCTAAAGATTCTCTGCTGGTTAAAGTGACAGCACGCAGGTTGTGTCTGATTAACAGTTCAGGGAAGTTGAAGCATCTGCAACACTTTGATGATTTGGAGAAAAACAAAGAACAGAATTAAACATAGTAAGAAATGTTTTAAGACTTCGAGTGAGGACAGGAACCTTCTCTCCTGCAGTCCTCTCTCCTCTCACATGACTTCAAGTCACAGGGCAGACTCAGCATGGAGGGGAGTCGTGCTGCTGTCTGTCTTCGTACCTGTAGGGGACGGGCCACTGCTGCGGTCCATAACTCCGGACCTGAGCCACGACGTGAAGAAACAGGAGCAGGTTTAAACACAGAGCAGCCTCCCTGTGAGTCATGCTGGAGCCTCAGACACAGACGACAGAGCAGAGACAGACACACTCCCGTGGGCCTTCCTTCTCTGCACTCACTTCCTCATCACTGGTCACGTGTTTTTTGTTGACGAGCCGAGATCACATGACGGGAGTTACTCATGTGAAAGTGACATCGAACCTACTGAGGAAATACGTACATGGACAAGTAAATAATACATGATATGTAAATGATGGTAAATGAAGAATACATACATGTATCAATTAAAGAAGATAAATATAATAAATACATAAGGAAATCAACAATTACAGGAAGAAATATGCATTTTTTTCAGCCACATATTCATTTTGTTTAATCGTATTTTTTAAATCGTCTCTTTTAGCTGTATTTAATTTAATTATTCATTTATGTATTTGTCACTTTTGGGCTTCGATGCTCGAGATTAAATAAATGACTCAATATATGAATCAAAAAAATAAATAAAGAAAAATCAAATCAGATTGATTTTCATTTTTTAATGAAACATATGTATATTCATTTAACTATCTTGTGTTTTGTATATTAATGATTATAAATATTAAATTATTTGATTCATTTACTGAGTTAAGTGAATTGGCTGACAATCTATTTGATCTTTCCATATGTTCAGTACATAATAATAAGTATGTAAATATATAATAATACATAATAAGGACCTAATTTTGTTTTAAATAAAACATTTACTAAATAAATGGATAACTTATTAAACAAATGTAATAATATAAATTGTAACTGTAACTCAATTGTAATTTAAAGAATTTAAACCGATTCAATTGTGTTTTGCAAATCAAATTCTCCTGTAATGTGTTAAGTTACCAGTGACTTATATCTTATAATATATATAATATTTGTCAGCAGGCCCCGCCGCAGTGCTCA
This sequence comes from Acanthopagrus latus, assembly GCF_904848185.1. Classification (NCBI taxonomy): domain Eukaryota; kingdom Metazoa; phylum Chordata; class Actinopteri; order Spariformes; family Sparidae; genus Acanthopagrus; species Acanthopagrus latus. The sequence goes on along the minus strand of NC_051047.1, from coordinate 9,380,356 downwards.
GGTTTACACACAAGATGGCGCTGAAGCGGCGAGGAGCCTGAGTCAAAGCGCCGCTGACGCAGAAGAAGAAGACGTCGTCCTCCGCGCTGACAGTCCGCCATGCTCACCCTGCTGCAGCTCAGCGGACGCAGCCTGCTGACTTCCAGGACTCTGCAGACGGTCAGGCTCGGTTACTACTCCACACACATGGGGAAGCGCGTGGCTGTGGTGTTGGCGGGCTGCGGAGTTTATGACGGCAGTGAGATCCACGAGGCCTCCGCTGTTCTGGTCCACCTGAGCAGAGGAGGTGCGACTGTAAGTCCACACACTGGTTTGGTCTACAGGTGCCGCGTATAGTGTGTGTGTGTGTGTGTGTGTGTGTGTGTGTGTGTGTGTGTGTGTGTGTGTGTGTGTGTGTGTGTGTGTGTGGTTGTGTGGTTGTGTGGTTGTGTTTGAGAGAGATACACCCCAGAGGTTCATGATCAGTAAGTTATCTCATAATGTGGTCTGATACAATAAAACTATAGGATGCAACTGTGTAGTGAGTAGAACTACATATAAGTTCATTTTTGGGAACTTGAGAACTTCCCTCCACATTGTTTGACTCTGATTCTTATCAGTGAAGTCACACACACATTGTGAACGGCTGTAAGCCCTTTAAAGGATGAGTTCACAACAAGAATCACCTGGACATAAGTACATTTTGAGGGTTATCTGCAATTCAACACTCCACAGTCCTGGTTAGTTGAAGTCAACTTAAATTTAGCTCAAGATAATAAGCAGCTTCAGCAGTCTGAGTGAGGCGACTCCAGTTGGGGGATTTCAGTATGAACTTCCCTGAAGTGTTACCGTCCCTCTGCCACAGCTGAGCAAAGAAACTTTACAGCAAAACTAAAGTCGGAGTTTATACTGAGAAGGCTGCAACTTTGCAATATAACCACATTTGACTGGACTAACTGAGACTTATTGCAAGGATTCCCTTGAAAGAGATTCTATCCCGTCATAACAGATGCCTGCACTGTGTAAAATAAGTGTTGAATAAAGCAAATAATGTGTGGATATGTGTGCATGAAGCAGAGAATTAGGAGATGTGTCAGTTAATCAGTGTTGTAAAGTAATTGAAAACAATGTTGGTGATTATTTCTGTCATTTTTCATGAAGTGCATGTATTTAAATATTCTCTGGTTACAACTGTCCAATAAAAAAAATTTGTATCCAGTTTCATGTCACTGTAAATTGAATCTTTGAGAAATTAAATGTTCTGATAAAACAAGCAACAAGGTAAAGTCACGTTGGATTTCAGGATCTTATGATGGCCATTTTAGATATCATTGGTCCTCACCTTCATCTTTATCGTCTGCAGGTCAACATGTTCGCCCCCAACATTGAGCAGATGCACGTGGTGAACCACCTGAAAGGAGAGCCGTCTGAGGAGAAGAGAAACGTGCTGGTGGAAAGTGCTCGTCTGGCCCGCGGAAACATTCAGGATCTGTCTAAACTCAGTGTCAAAGACCACGACGCTGTTATATTTCCAGGTTTGGACTCAACAGCACCGTAGCCATTTAACCACCGAGGGTCCTGACCAAAATATGTGTCCCCTCGATCCACCCAGAAGTGCTTGAATAACTTAAACGTTATTAAATTTACACTTTTTTTCCATGTGATCACTGAATAAATTCATCTAATTTTCTTGTCTTGTAGGTGGTTTTGGGGCTGCGAAGAACCTGTGTACGTGGGCAGTGCAGGGGAAGGACTGCTCTGTTAATGACGAGGTTAAGGCCGCCCTGCAGGCGTTCCACGGCGAGGGCAAACCCATCGGCCTCTGCTGCATCTCACCTGTTCTGGCTGCCAAGGTGTTTCCCGGCTGCGAGGTCACTGTCGGCATCGAGAACGACGACAAGTGAGTCAAACTGAGCGCTACAGATCTGAGTTTACGGGTCTTTCGGAGTACTTCTGCATTTGTAAAAGCTGTTGTAGAAAGCCTTTTGGAGCAGAACCGAATCTGGTGAATTGCATCAAGGGATCAAGACTACAAGTTTGGAAAAAGTTCTATGTAGCTGCACTTTGTCTCTGATTGAGTCTAAGGGCTCCAGGCTGCATTAGCCACCACCAGCATAGTGCAAGCTCCATATCTCTGTGACTGAGATTTTCACATATCTACGGTTTATCATCTTTAATTTACAATGAATTATTAATGTCACTGCTCTCTACTTTTTGTGCATGTGACAAATCTCTTCAAGCAGCAAAACATTAAGTGGTGCCTCTTTTTTTTTCCGTGTCCTCTCAGGTACCCCGACACCGCCGGCACTGCAGACGCCATCAACCAGCTGGGCTGCAAGCACGTGAGCAAGAGCGTCGGCGAGAGCCACGTGGACGAGAAGAACAAGCTGGTCACCACCTCGGCCTTCATGTGCAACGCTCCCATACACGAGATATTTGACGGAATTGGAGCGATGGTGAAGGACGTGCTGAAGCTTGCTTGATTCCGCAGACGCTCCAAGGACGGTGGAAATGGAACGAAACGCACGAGGGGCTGGCGCTTCAGTGAGCTTGACCGTAGCTGCCTGCTGAACTAAATGATGTGACAGTAACTGTTTGATCAAAAGCACTTCCAGATATACATGTTTGTAGTAGAAATGTGCACCATATGGTCTGATTTGTTTAGCATTAATATCTGCTTAGCACAATCTTACTGGATTATTTTCCAATGCAGTGGATCAGTTGATCACATATTAGAATAACAGCAGCAGGTGTGGTATTGTACGAAAAAAAGTGCAATAAAAAGTAAAATTTCACTCCTTCAGTCCACTTTATTTTGAGTATAAAATATTTATATTGTGATATTTCTTGTGAAAGTTTAAAACATGAAATGGCTCCATACAGATAAACACACCCTGTCCTCTGCCTTCATCCGACACTGTGTAATCACAACATCCTTGAGCTGTAAAACTGCTTGTGTTCACTACTCGTCATTCTCAGATACGAACTCAAGATGGAACTTTCTCTGACTCTCTCGATGTTTCCTACCACATCGATCACACCCTCCACTCCCTCTGTGCTCAGCACTGTGGAGGCGTTCACGCTGAACTTCTCCACCAGGTCCCTCTGACTCAGTGGCTTCCTCCAGTGGCCATAAAAGGTATCACATCTGGCCATAAGGCGCTGCCCCTGTGTTTCCACCTCCACCTCACAGTACATCTTGTCAAAGCTGGGTGTGTTAACTTCAGGGGTCTGCACCCTGACTTTTGATAGGAGCTGCTTCAGAGCAGGCCGGTTAATCTGAGCCTCAGTGAAGGATGACACTGTCACTTTGTTGTCCAGCAGGGCAGAGCAGGCGTTGAACTGGAACGAGTGCCTGGCTTGGTGCTCTGTGGCAGGCGAGGGGCAGTCAACGTACTTGGACGGAGGAACTCGAAGTGTGACCTGTGTGATCTGGCTCGGGTCAAAGTCCCCGACTGTATTTTCGAGCGTTGTGCGGGCTGCCAGCGCTGCATCCACAACCCAGTGCATCCCCAGATGAGCAGGGATGCGTTTGAAGGCCACGTCCTGATCCTCCAGAATCCACTTAAAGTCACCAGGAGCTAAATCTGCCATCGCTGAAGGACTGTAGTCCTTGTAGTAAACCCCAAGCCCACTGTCCAAATCCAGAATGGCCGGATTCCCCTCCAAGCCCATCTGAGCCAGCTGAGCGGCCTCCAGGCCTCTCCGAGCAGCGTTTCCAATATGGAGAGGTTTGGTTTGTGTGGCAGCGTTGGCCAAAGGAGCTCCAGCTGAGGAGGCTGCGATAGCCAGAGCATGACTACACTGTGCAGGAGACAGAGCCAGGAGCTTAGCTGAGGCTGCAGCACTGCCCATCACACCAACAACACTGGGAGGGTGGAATCTGAGAGTGTCGAGCAAGAGGAGGAAAGATGACCAAAAACATTAGTATCTACTGGAGTTTTAAAAACAGATTGTTTAAGGTTCTATTAAAGAGCAATAGAAAGAAATTAAAAAAGGAATAATTACACAGTTACACAGTTTTTTCCAAAGGTGAGTGTGTGTTTTTCAGATGACAATACAAGCAGTTTGAGGACGTCACCTTGGGTCTGACAGAACTTGTGATGGGAATTATTTCAGGTAGGTTGATTGAGAATAACAACCACTTGAAGCTCTTCATATTTGCTGGTGGGATTTTGAGACATTTATCTTTCCATTTCTACTCGCATTGCCTGAATTGCACGCGGCATTAAAAAACATTACATTTAGACAAACTTGAAAAACACCAGCTTGTCTTTTTTGGTATCACCCACAAACTATGATGTGAATATTTTTTGGAACTACTCTATTGACAGTGGAAAGTCAGAGTGGAGACATACTCTTGAAAGAGACGGTGCCCGATGAATGCGTTAAAGGCACAATGTGTAATTTTTGCAGCTCTCAACAAAAACAATAACGAAAGATAAAGTACCCCACTCAAAATTAGTCAAGGGATATTTGGATATGGGCGCATAAATGCATGTGCGTGGATAAGCAATAAAAGTCAAATGAAATGAGTTGATTATTTTTGGGAACCAAGAACATTCACTAAACACAAAATACAACTTCACTTGTGTCACAGAATAAATAGTAAAGTTACACATCAAAATGTTTTGAACTAACTGACTGACATTTTAATGTGGAAATGTTACATATTGTAATCCATTGACTCACTCCAACTCTAAAACCTCAGATACAGTCAAGACTATCCACATGGCTGGGCACCACAAGAGGAAGGTGTTTCACCTTTGGTAATTTGGGTGAAACAGCCCTTTAACACTCAAACATTTCCAGACTACATTAATTCACAGTTGGACACAAAATGTGCATATTATCCAGAGCAGCCTGATGCTGGTCCACGTATCTCACCTTTCTGGGATGTTGTAGGCCTCTCTGGAGAACCTCATGAGTCTGCCCTGCACCTCGATGCCGACGTTGAAGGCCAGCAGCAGGTCCAGACCAGAGGGCCGGCTGGGCAGTGACTCGGCCAGGGCCAGCAGGGCCGGCAGCTCGGCTCCCGAGGGATGAGTCGCGGGGTGCCAAGTGTCGTCAAAATCCATGGAGTGGACCTGTTACCAAACAATGTGTCAGAGCAGATAATCAGAGGTCCAACCAGCTCTGTGTTGTGTATGTAATGTGATGCATTTTTGTTAACCCAAGCTTACCGCAACACCGTTGACGAATGCAGCGTAAGGAGGGGGAAGAGTTATCTCTGATTTACCCCAAACACTGCTCCGCTCCTCCGACGTAAACATCTGGAATCAGACACATCAATATGAGGATAAGTGTGCACATCACTACCAACGTAAGCCAGTTATCACAAAAACAATTATGACAAATAGCAGCATGAGAGAGATTATATCAAACTAATTGTCTTATTGAAGAAATACAGGAAGCAGGCTAATAATGTAAACGCAGATATCAACCAAAAAGAAATGCACAATAGTGGGTCATACTTATTCTATTAGTAGCTAAGTACTTCAGTTTCAGATCAGCACAGACGACTTCTGATGAGGCTAAAGAAATCTGGATGTGGTGATAATCACATATCCTCCACTCCAGGCCAGGATTCTACATTACCTGGCTGTACGTGAGAACCTTGTTGAAGACAGCTGTCCTGGTGCCTAACAGACCAACACCCAGGTTGTCCAGCATCATCCTTTTGCTCCTGTTAATCACACCATCTGTCAGATGAGTGGTGCCGAGGCCATGGATAGCAGCTCCAAAGCTCTCTGTAATACCCTGGAAAGGTGAAACAGGGCCAGTCAGTCTAAAAAGACAGCGACAGCAGGCCTACATAACCAGCCTGAGGAGTTAAAGGGTTATTGGGGATTTTACTTTAAACACAAAAATACTCTCTGAAAGGCATCGAAATGAATTTTATACTGAAAAGAAATCATGTACGAAAAGTAAACAGCAATACCTTGCGTAGCATTGTCGGAGCTCAGCAGTGTCTTCAAGTGGCAAAACATTGGAGTTCAGGAGCCTTTTTATAGGACATTTCACCATCTCCAGGCCTCAATTCAAAATTCCATAGTGGCATAAAAACACCGTGATGAGAAGTCATAAGTTTCACAATGACTGGACTTCGTCTTTCTCTTTTCCTTCTTATGTTCATACCGGCAAATCTGCAAAATTTCTTGTTTACACAGTGTGTTAATTGCACATGTTTGAGTTTGAGTAGTGGATGCACCATCTAGTATTAAAGAAGTATAAAACAACCTGTGCTGGTTCTCTTTGAGACAGAAGAGTTATCTAAAAAGAATATGGACTATGGAATATGTTATAAGGGAAACCACAGAATTAAAAGACAAAAAGCATCACAGTGAACCCTTGCTGTGTTTTTGTTGGGCGCTCCTATCCTGTGGGACTGTGAGCATATATGTTATATAATGGTATGAGGGTCAAATCACTGACTCAGACAAAGCTATTATCTTCTCTCCCTCTTTCACAATCGGTTTCTTTTTGAGATGACAGACGATGGAAATTCTGCTCCCTCCCATGGGAAGTTTTGAACAGGATGACACAAGTCTCAAGCAACTCACTCGTGATGGTCGAACTGCCGCAGGTTAGTAAGTTTGTACACTGAGAAGAGGAACAACCCTCTCGCTCACATGGTTACCGACCTTTAATGACAGATGCCCCCGAGCAACTCTGACAGATGTGGCAACAGCTGGCTGACTGTCAGCATAACACTCACGTACAGTCCCGTGTGGATTTCTGGTTTCCTCCTTAGCACAAATATTACATATTATTAATCAAATCACAGTTTTTATTGTTCAATTTAGTTGAGATAATTAATACAAGCAACACCAGCAATCCCTGGCAACCAGAGGAGAACCCCACTTCTTAAAAAGTACAAGCCTTCTGAGAGCACAGATAGAGAGATAAAAAGTATTTAGCTCTTTCAGATTTTTTCTTTAATTCATGTGCTCTGAAGCCTCAATAGATGTTGTCATGACGCCTCCTCTCCAGTTATCTAAATATGTTTTTTTTTTTGTTATTTTCTTTATGTGTCAATCATTTTATTTATCAACCATATTTCCAATCATTGTTTTTCTGAATTTCAAACTCAGACATATGTCATCTCTGCTGCATGGTGACCTCTCATGTAAAAAAAAAACACAAGGCGTAAGTGTTATTTGATCATGGGAGTTCCTGTGCTCATTGTAAAACAACCACCATAAGAAAATGAAGGTCTATCTACATTACCCAGGCAGAAATGTTCACAGAGTGTTAATGTTTTGTAATTTAATTCACCTTTGGTTTATGCTTCACCTCAGTGGTGTTTCCCAACTTCCCTCTTCACTCTTTGACATACATCTCGTGTTTCCCCAAAACGTTAGAGATGAAATGAAACTTCCCATGACCTTGACTACCATTTAAGGTTTCTCTGAGGTTGTAGGTTCTTTGAAATGTTTAGGATAATGTAAGAACAAAATTAAATATAACAAAGATCTAGTTGTTTAAGACATTTTAATGCAGATATGTTACATATAATATCTTTAACCCAATTTGTTTTGTTGTGTTTGCTTCACAGCTTCAAGTCTGATGGGAGACCTTTGTGATGTGTCACCCCTACACTTCCTGTCATCTCTCTACAACACTTGATCCGCAACAAGCCTCATGTGTGGACACACATTTGATGGTCACTGAGTGACATCACTGGAGGCAGTTTGGATTTAGATGCATATCACATGCAGCTTCCTCTGAAGCTACTAAATACTTGATGCTGATTTTTACCACATATGCTGCAGTACTCCACAAGACCTGTAAAAGTACTTTAATGTGTGGAATTGGTCGAATTTCCCTTCCAGTTAGGTGGTTCAGGGAATGGATGTCATTAAGAAGCACAAAGTAAAAGCCCTCCATCCCTCCCATTGTACCTCTAACTAAATGTGAGCACCAGTTTGATTGAGAGAGAGAGAGCCTTTGTTGCCAAGCCTCACTTCTTCAAAGAGATAAGATTCTCTCTCTCTCTCTCTCTCTCTCTCTCTCTCTCTCTCTCTCTCTCTCTCTCTGTGAGAGACAGAGTGTGAGTGTGTGGTAGATGGCTGCATTTCCATCACAGTTGCAATGGGTGTCACTCTTTCCATATTTTCCAACCGCTTCCTGATTCAAACAGTCACTCTGTCCAGCTGGATGTTTTCTGCTGTGTGTGTGTGTGTGTGTGTGTGTGTGTGTGTGTGTGTGTGTGTGTGTGTGTGTCTCCCCATGGGCTATGTAAAGAAAAAAAACACACACATTTTTAATCACATTTGATTAATTAAATAACCATCAGGGGGTGGGCTACATTCATACTGATGACAGACGTAAGAAAAAAAAGGGAAAAGAAAATGACACATAATCGAACGTGGGTGCTTGCTCTAAGTGATGCTGGAGGAGAACATATGGATTTGCTCTCTCTTTCTCGCCACACGCGCGCCCGCGCACGCACGCACGCAAACACACACACACACACACACACACACACACACACACACACACACACACACACACACACACACACACAGAGCTGTACAGGCACAGTGTGTTTTAGGCTACAGACTCATGTTGTAGTTGAATGTCAGTTTAACAGTCAAGCCCCCCCTCCCCATCCATCCATCACGCACGCGCGCTCACGCACGTGGCGAGTCCAGGCTTCATAAACAAGCCGCCGCCACTTGGCTGCTCAGTGCTCCCACTGATCCCACATCAGTGCAGCGGCTCCCGGAGGAAGATGGCACTGGCCGACACAGAGCGCGGAGGGTCCAACTGCGGCGGAGACTCCTGCTCCCCGTTCTCGGAGATCATCGAGCTGAACGTCGGCGGACAGGTTTACGTGACCAGACACAAAACTCTCGTCGCCGTCCCGGACTCGCTGCTGTGGAGCATGTTCAGCAAGAAGTCACCCAAGGAGTTGGCGAGGGACAGCAAGGGGCGCTTCTTCTTGGACAGGGACGGCTTCTTGTTCCGCTACATCCTAGACTACCTCCGGGACCTGAACTTGGTGCTGCCGGACTACTTCCCCGAGAAGAGTCGACTGCAGAGGGAGGCGGACTTTTTCCAGCTGCGGGACCTCGCCAAACGCCTCAGCCCCCGCGTGAGTAAGGACAACTCCATCAGCGAGGAGATCAGCCAGAGCGACACGGAGGAAGGCGCGCTGCAGTGCGGCTCCTCCGGCGCTGTGGAGACTTTACGCACCATGTCGGTCGGCGGGGCCGTGCGCTCCCCGTCTCTGGACTCCAGAAAGTCGGGCTACATCACGGTGGGGTACCGCGGCTCGTACACCATCGGCAGAGACATCCAGACCGACGCCAAATTCCGGAGAGTGGCGCGCATCACGGTCTGCGGGAAGACGTCTCTCGCCAAAGAAGTGTTCGGAGACACGCTGAACGAGAGCAGAGACCCGGACAGGCCGCCGGAGAGATACACGTCCCGGTACTATCTCAAGTATAATTTTCTGGAGCAGGCTTTTGACAAGCTGACAGAGGCGGGCTTCCACATGGTGGCCTGCAGCTCCACGGGCACCTGCGCCTACACCAGCAACGACCCCAACGAGGACAAAATATGGACAAGTTACACCGAGTACGTCTTCTGCCGGGAATAACAAACAAGCCAAACACGACGCGTCGATGTAAATAGACATTTCATAATCCAGAGGGGGAATGTCTTTTAACAGTAATTGCATTTGCAGTGTTGAAGGGTTGCCAGTGGCCGGCAGTGACTGCAACATGTTGACCCCGTTATTCTAAGAAGTGTCTAAACGCCCCTGAACACATTCTACACCATCATGTGATGTTCAAACTGTGAAGAGCATCATCCAAAAGTACCACCTGCGGGGGGGAGACCCCCCCAAACAACGAGATGCCATCCCATAGTGCATGTCAGTGTTTCAGTCACATCTGACTCAGTGCTGTGTGAGTGGATCCGACAGGAGACAAGCAGCAACCAGTATCCAGTGTCATTGTGACTTCTAGGCTTCACATGTTTGGGCCAGTTTTTTTTTTTTTTTTTTAGTATTATCTATAATAGGTCCTTATGAGCAGTTTCTATCACTGACATGATTGTAAGTGTATGTGCTTGCTTGGTAGCAGTTGTGTTTGTTAAACCTGTTCCGATGAAATAAAGTCTCTCTATTATTCTCAGCCCCCTTTTGCCAATCATCCTGTCACCTTCCACACATCTGCACACCGAACAGAGCGACAAAAGTAGTGGCATTCATCTGCCTCCGGCCCTTTAAACTTTACTCAGTGGGGAATCAAAGAGTCGGCCTCAAAGAGAGGGGCCCCGGCAGGGAAACCTCAGCCCATCATGGCGCTGAAAACAAAATCCTGTCACACTGTTTTGGTTTTTTGTTTTGTTTTGTTTTTTGTTTTTTGTTTTTCAGCCAGGAGGAGCTGCACAGAAGCGAAATGTGAATGGCAGTAATGTGTCTATACTCCTCACTGACTTATTAAGTCCTGACCATGAACTTTCCTTGGCTCTGATTTAATCTACTGCTCCTGTGCACTGTCGTTACGAAGCGTCCTGTCTATTTTCTGTTCAGCGGCGCCCTGTCATTAGATCACACGAGCAGAAAACCTCCACGTCTGGATGCAGTTAGCATGTAAATATTGTCGGAGGAACGGCTTCACGCGAATCCAGCTGCACGCCGCGTGGATGCAAATAGTGCAGCTGTGCACACATGGTGTCATTATCATTTCAAGTGTAAATAATGAAAGGGTCCAGCTGCACACAAATAGGAGGGTCCAGTCTGCCAGGGAGTCGGGATGAATGGAGAGCGGATTGGGTGCACCTCTGCCTGGGAGAGCAGAACCATTTGGCTGCATAGTGTACGACCAGCCAGCCCTGGATTAAAAAAAGCACACATGAAAAACAGGCGTCACATTCAGAGCCCTTGGTGGGATTATAGCACATCAAGGGGCTGATTGACCAGAGGCTGTGATGTAACCGCTGTAGGGGTCCGGGGACATCCTCTCAGAGGGAACATCCTCAGGTTTCATGTGCTAAACACACCAGGCCGGTTCAGTTTGGCTCCGAATGTGCTGATGGGACAGGAACACCAAATGTGTTTTGGGAAGTGATCCGTTTGGGGATCACACACACATGACTCAGAATACATTTAATAACAGGCAATTATCTAGATCGAGGAGAATTTTGACAATCCGCAATAATAATGGCAACGATGGCTGGATTCCATTTAGATGCTCCAGTTTCTCCATCATGGCATTGTGCATGCTGGCCCTATGACACTGTCATGGGAGACTTGAAAACAACAGAGCCATTGTGAATGACACTGTGCTTTTCTGCATTTGGCAAGTCACAATATCCGGAGTGAAAAATGCCCAACTGGTATAGCCATTCCAAATAAGTGAACGTGGCTCCCTTTAAATAGGCTGCACACTGAGATTACTTAAACAACGGACTTAAAAATGGACAAGGTACAAGTTTGACTGAGTCTGGACATAAAACCACTGTAAACTCAGGGTTAGGCCTCTCTGACAAGTTCATTTAAAAATAATACATCAGTAGACAGAGAAGAATAAGAGTCACTTAACTTAAAACATTATCCGAGATTTGGTATTTTTATCATTAGGCGCCCTCACAGTTTCAAACGGGAGTTCACTTATACACCTCTGTTGTAAATATACGACAGCTGTACGTGTGCGTTTGTGTTACACATGATCTACAACTAGGTCATGATGGGGCGAGGTGCCCTCTAACCCTTAAAAGAATCTGCTGGGGGATCCTTTGGAGAGCATCTTGTCCTTGACACGTGCTGCACTATGTGTGGCCCTGGGGTCAACAATTTTGCCAACACAGCCAAACATCAAGCAAGTGCAACAAACACAAGGCGCAGCAAGCCAGCGAATATTAGCTGCTACTCCAACAGGAGAAGCCCAGCTCGTCATCCGTCTGAGATTTACTCTCGTTCCACTGTCGATGTCCTTCTCTGTCCCTTCCATTTGCTATGATATCTGCTGAGGCTGTTGAAGCTGGTTTCGCTGCTCGCTCGCTAATCAGGGCTGACCGAGCAAACGTGGCTACTGACAGCAGCCACAGTCAGCAGCAGTTAGCAGTTAGTTAGCACCGAAACTGGTAATAGACAACTTTTTTGCTTCAACTTGTCATTCTGAAGTTAATACTGATCGCACAGTGTAATTAATAGTCCCAATGATTTCAGGACTATCAAGTTAAAATATTACATAATGTGGCTGTAAGGAGTTGATACACTGAAACCTTCTGTTAATGTTGATTTCTTGGCACTTACCTCGTGTCAAGCGCGAGCATTAGGGGAGGCATGCTTTATTAAGACTTAATTTGCTCCAACATTTTGTTTCAGTATTGTTTCAGTAATGGCTAAATTCACAGACGAAACAGGCAAACTCGTGTCAATCCAAATGACAATGCAGGTTGACGCTGCATAATCCAGATGGATGACACACTGCTGCAGTAACTGAGATGAGTCCTCAAAGTGATATCACCCTCGAAACTGTAGACTCAAATGTATCTGGCATTATAAATCAATCTCTGAGACACTGTCACACGCCTTCATATATGTAAATTGTTCTTTGTTGAAATCGAGGCCGCGCGTTCAACAGGCTGATCTTTTTGCTTTAAATAAATGTGTTAAATCCTTGAAAAGAGAGAATTATTATCAGAAGATGAGACAGTCAGCACAAGCACAAGCTGTCACATAAAATATGTCCAAACAATCCAGCAATTGTGATGGATTATGATTCTTATTGTGTTAAAGGGAATTAATACATGTAGTGATCTTGAGATTTGAATTTGAATAACCGCCGAGCCAAACTGGGGTCTGATCCAGTTCTCTCCAGACTTTGATGATATTAAAATCTGAAAACAGGGCCGAGAGCTTCTAATAAATGTCTTTGATGTTTACACACCAGACAGTAATAATTACTCTGCTGTTGTCGGCACCAGCTTCCATTGGACCGAGCGCGGGACTGGATCAGTCACCGGTCCATCACAGAGGATCAACAATCACTGACTCACGCCCACATTTGCACACACAGTAAGGAACAAGCAGTGCATGTCTGTGGACTGTGGGAGGAAACCCCGTTCGAACATGTGCACCGAGGCCTGTCACTCACTGCAGAACAAATTGTTCAAGCTGTTGCAGCGCACGCACTTGAAATCCCATTGTGCACTTGTAGAAATTAATAAATCTGTGGCAGTTAAGGGAGAGCAGGATTTCACACCTCCCTCGGGACGCTTGTTATCTATAATTTGAACGAAGTGATAAGAAATTCAAAATGAGAGTCTGCTTGGATTCAAGGCTTTTTATAATTACTATCCTCCAGTGTCAGTTTATTCATTTTTCATTCAGGCTATACTTTAGTTGTCTGTTGTTTAGTCACAGATATTTAAAAGGCAATTATTTGCATATACTAGTCACAATATCAGGCTGTGAGTGTACTGTTCTGACTGTGCCTGCATTATTTAATTGTCCTGTTTGTGAATATAGATGAGGAATAATAGAAAGGAAACAGAACAAGCAACATGAATGCTATTGGTATTGAACTGCTAGTTGGGGAAATAAATAAAGGAGTAATGGGAATGATATAAAGTGATACTGTCGTAACATGATGGAGTAACCTCAACATAAACAAATTACTTACAATTACCTAAACTTCCTGTGACTGTGCAACCTTCCAGCCAAAAGGAAATGCAATAAATGGGCTGTCAGGTTTTTCCCAATGAGTGATTTGGGATTAAAAAGAACAAAAGGAAGAAGCTCTGAGACAAAGTGAATCAAGGACTGGAGGGAAATAGCCAGACTGAGAGAAAATTGACTTTTGATAGTCACCCAACGACACTGTTCGTTCCCGTCTCATATTCTTATCTCTATTTGTAATATTTGGTCTTTCCTCTCCTCTCTGTGCGCATGCTCCACATCGAGCTCCCCGACATGAACCTCAGCCGATCAGGACTGTTTGGATTCCATGCATGGGTCCAGGATGCGTTTCAGCTTCCTGAGTTATTTTAGATCAAAGTCGCTTTCATTAGCACATCGCAACAGTGATTCCAGACCAAAGGCTTCATTATTCTAATTACATTCTGAGTCAGAAATACATTTTGAACTTGACTTCACAACAGGGGATATGCATTAGACAGTGTTCATGAGAGGAAAGTTCCCGCAGTTGTGTGAAAGCGTAGCATGAGAGTATTTCATGGGGTAAAAAAAGACTCACAGTGTTAACAGAGCCCATCAGTGACTGTGGGATTGGATGATCCATCAACAATATTGCATAATACATAAAGGACTCTCAGTTTTAATCACAATTAAATGAGTTGCGCTGTGTTTTCTAGAATGAAAAGAAGCAAAGAATTTGAGACAGGATTTATTTTTGTTCATTTTGTTTTTAATGTGAGAACAGAAGAGAAACAGATCCAGGCAAACAGGAACACACAGACATATTTCAATGGCGGCGATACAATTTTAATTAACCTCCTCACACATTTTTATCCAACACCTATTGTATTGTGACATACTGTTGCAAAGACGCAGAATGGCACTTGGATCCCAATTTCCCTCAATGTCACTGTGCTTAGATCATGAAAAACAATTAACAGTTAGGGGACCTACATATTTGAGGATTTTCACCCCGTACAAAATTAAACAACATACTTTTATTAACAAACTTAAATATTTTTATTTGTTAGAAACAGCAACAAATCCACAGCACTTAATCCACTCACCAGCCACCAGTGCCTTGAGAGACTCAAAAAATTATTTAATGACTGCTGATTCTGCCACCAGCTGCTGTGGTATTGAAGGCAGCAGCAACATAATATGCAGTCACCCACAACAATGGCAAATTAAAGGTCAAAGATGAGGTTTAAGATATTTTCAACATAAACATAAAAACCAAATAATATTTTGCTATGTCATGACTGGAGTAATGGTGTCCTGAAGACAAACAAAGTCACACTCCCTCTGCTGTGTGTCCCTCTGAGCTTCTCTCTTCTTCGATTTGGTAGCAGGGCTGGCTGCACGAACACATTCTCACGTACACTGGATATCTCCTCTCTGTCCTCACTATCTACGCTTTCAACATGAATTCCTCTTAGGAAACATTCTCATTTCATGGCTAAACAATACACTTAAATATGTCCTTATGTATGTCGCTATCGGCACAGCTGAGGAATAAGCTAAGTTTAGTGAAACAGGGTACTGAAAATGTTTGAAGTGAGAAATACAGACTGCATTAACAGAATCTTAAGTTTTGTGAACAATGTGCTCAGATGCTTTTTTAAATATATATTTTTTTGCAAACTGTTGCTTGTTCGTGTTGGTGCTCTTGTGCTGTCGTGCATGTTACTGTAGCCCAATAAAAAGGTCAGCTTGGTCTGTCGGTCAGTTGATGCATGTGACTGTCAGAGTCGGATGAGAATGTGTGGCGGACGCTGGACAGCTTAAGTTACAATTACTTCACAGTAACAGCAGAATGAAGAAAAGCATACACCCTGTTCATTTATGATCAGGCCCAATGAAGGAACGAACGGTAACACTGAAGACCATGAACACATCGCTTGTTAAATGAGAGGCTGCCATAAAGATGAGGTGACAGCAGCAAGAACTACAAAAACATAAATCTCTAATCAGAAATAATACTTTAGAGAGACACTCCAACCATAGAGGTCAAAGGGTTAGCAGGTCGAGCCACCATGTGAACATGTGGCTGCATTTGGATGAAGATGCAAAATACAAATAAAAGAGCAGAAACATAAATATTAGACAAGACGTGAGAAAGGAAAACACACATCCTGCTGAGCCTTAAGTGTGATGTCACTGCCATCAGAGCGACCGCTGATGTTGTTATAACACCAGCAACATCAGACTAAGCACAACACACATATGGCAAACGACGGCGCTGACAGAGCATTGTGCAGAAAAACAATTTCCACGAGCGTTTCCAATGTGCGTCGCTCTCTTCAATTAGACTCCTTTCATTTAAGGCTTCGGCGAGGCGATCGCGAAATGTCATCGCTTGTGATCGGCAGCATCCAGACTAATGTAATGTGTCCCGATCACCTGAGCTGAGATGCTGCTCTTTCCACTCATGTGTCCATTAAGCCTCCCACCTTCCATGCCAGCCGAGTTCTCTTGAAAATTACAGCCATCAAAGACAGAATGCTCTTTCTGTGTCTATAATAGCTGACTTATAAACCCGGGCCACCTGTCTCACATGGAGGCCTTTTATTTGAATGTGCTCCGCATTCCTGGGGTTACTGCAAATCAGATGTCCTGTAAAGCAAGCAAACAATTTGTCATCTGCTTGATGCTCTCACCAGTTTCAATGTTTGCACATTTACTGCTTACTTTTAATTTTCAGCCATTTATTGGAAGAAAAAATAATCAGAAAGGTAATCTGAACTGAAGCTTTTGCTAAAATCTCTTTTTTCTTTTCTGTTTTGTAAACAATGTTACATCATGTAGAACATAAAGTCCGAGCAAGGTTTCTCTTTTCCAGCTGAATCTGGGAGGTTGCTACGCGTTGTATGAGTCACCCTGTGAGGGCAGAGCTCTCCCCACAATGACAGGGTTACGTCTGCACGAAAGTGGTCGAATGGATTCATCCACATGAATTCATTGGGTTTGGTTTTTGTAGGCATCGCTCTAGTTTTAGCTTTTCTCCACATCTGGCTTGGTTTTAGAGAGGACGCCTCTCTGTGTATAGGAGGCAAAATTACAGGGTGAGGTAGTGTAGATAACAACTCTGAAGAGTATCGAATAAGATGCTGAAGTCTGAGCTTAGAAATAGGTTTGATTAATGTATTGATGTATAACTCTGGAGAAAAGTGTAAAGCAGAATCAGAAGATGTTCTTGGAAAAACACCTCTTCATGAACCCATACAGTACAATACAAGCTCATTACTGAGCCAGGGAAAAGGCAATCTATACTTAAGAGGTCTCTTCTTCCCCTCAGAAAGCCCGGCTTAGTCTTTAACAGCTTCTCTCAAATGTACCTTCAACAATGCCTTGGATCCAATTAAAGAGAAGCTCTAATTGTGTAACACATGGCAGGAATAATTGAAATGATAGGCTTGTACATGAACCACAGCTTCACTGCCCCCTCTTAAGCCATCAAAGTTCACTCCATAAACAGCATTCACAGTTCAACAGGTAAGTGCACTCAAGGCTGAATGATGTGAACTTAAAAGGTGACCTCTGTGTTTTTCAACTTGGACTGTATTTTCCCATGTTTTGTGTCTAAGTGACTAATGGGTAACATTTGTCCTTTAGTACTGAGTGAGACTACAGCAGCCGGCGGCAGTGGAACAGGCTGCAGTGTTATCCCTTTGGGCAGTTTCCAAACTAATCGGCAGATAAATGTCCTTTTCTGCAAACCACAGATATGTTGAGGGTTCTTTATGTTACAATTTTTATTTGTATTTTTTTTGCTGTGCTTTTGCTCCAGTTAGGTTTAGGCAAAACAGACTTGGTTAGGGTTAAGAAAATATTATGTTTTAGCTTACACCTCCTTGTTTTTATCACCACTAACACATTGCCGAGGCATTTTTGTGAGTTCTTTATTTTATTTCTCTGTTCGAATAATCATTCAGTCTGAACGTGTGCATTTTACAACCATAAAATTTCTGTTTCTGCAACTGGAGTCTGGCTGAACTGGTGAGCCGCTATTTCAGTTGAAACAAAAAGGCTCTTATCCTTTCACAAAAATGCGTCTCTGCAGGGATCCATTCTATGTCATTGTCAGACAATCAGAATGACAGTCTGAGCCTTTCACTGGCAAAAACAAGTACATAAAGTGGACATTATTTGATGCTGCGCGATTGCCCCCAGAGATTTCACTGCTGCCTGCCTCTTGGCTGCCTGCTGCAGCGGTTTGGTTCAATACCAGACTAGTTTTTAACATTGATGGGGGCCACTTCATCACAAAAACATGGGAAAATATGGTCCTGGCTGAAAAATACTGAAGACACCCTTCAACAGGTGAACACTGACACTGTTCACAATAAACTTTTTGGTGCTAGTAGGTGGATTTAGTTGACTTTGGATAAATCCAGGATGGATGCAGCCCTCTTATACTCTTATTTCTTTAAACCAAAGTCAACTCAAACTTGGGATACATTTTGTCAAGCTACCACTTGATCCTTTCTGATCTCACGCTTTTAAATGCAACAAATCTCTTTCAATAATTTGAATCAAGTGAATTAAAGGACATTAAGAAGTGATTGTTTGTTAGAAGTTTCTGTGAAAATACAAACAAGCAGGCACACACAAAAAAATAGCAAAATGCAATGTGCGACGGTTGACACAGATCCTCAAGTTATTCTTTTGGTATCGATTACATATACCGCCAAATTCTTTCGAAGCCCCTCCAACAGCACGACCCACATTCAAAAGCTGGTTTGGTTTTTCGTGAGAAGGAAGCACTCCGAAGCATGTTATTATTATGTGATCAAGTTTTGTTTGAGTTTGCACATTTCTTTGGGGCAGAATGCTGAGAACAGACATTTCCTCAAAAGCCAACAGATTGAAACTGATTATTTGTGGTCAGAAATAAATGCAGCCTGGCAAAAAATGTCTTCTAAAATGCTCTGATGACATTATTTGTATTTGCACATTAGAGGTCGACAGCACAACGAAAAGCACAAACACAACCCTGTCTGTATCTGGAAGGAGAATATAGAGGCTCATAGTGTTTCCATTTTTCCGTGAATTTTCTTTTATGGAGAACCGCTGTGATCAGTGAGCCCCTTCGCTAAATAAACTCAAACCACAGAGCCGCAATACAGTTGTCATTCACATCATGCATTGCAGAGTTACATCTAAAGCTAGCGAACAGGCTGAGTCTGTCAGAAAGGACCAGTTTGCCTTTACATATTTCTCCACAAACCTTTTTTGCTCCTCTCTCTTTTATTTTCACTGAATGCCCCTTCTCCCTTGTGCTTCTAAATTAAAAATGAAAACACAAAATATATATCTGAAGGGAGCAGGGCTACAGCAGTTAGGCTCATCATATTGCTTTCCCTCTCTGAACTCTCTCTAACATCATCTAGAATTCGCATTAGTCAAGATTCAGAACAACAAGGCACCGGAAAATGCATGTTCTGCAAACCATAATAGACAGAGACGAGGAAACATTAAGAGGATGTCAGTCTCAAGGCTGCAAATAACAACAGCACTCTCAGACGCCAATACAACCACTGAGACAGCTGTGGATTTGAGATTAAAAAAAAGAAGGAATAAATGTCTGTATTTGTCATATCGTTTTCAAAGGAAGAAGTCGAGTAAAAAAAAAAAACCCACAGCATTTCACAGGTGAACTCATCCAGCTCGCTTTGAGCTCTGCTGCATTGCTCATCTGCACACTGGCCGTCTGACAATCACCTATTTGTAGCGAGAGAATAAACAGCAGAGGAGCTGATGGAAGCCCCTACAGATATTACACAACACGCTAAATCAATATCAGCCGACGGGGACACAAAAGCAGGTGCATTATGCTACTTTTGGGCAGTTTTCTCCCTTTAATTTCTGCACTTACGTTGAGAGAGATATCACACTTCTCTCTTGAGGAGCTACATCAGGCGGGCAGTCTGACAGACAGCCAGGAGATATCCATCAAAACCGGCATCAACAGAGGGAAATGTTGTCAGCTGCACAGAACTAAAGCACGAGCTGTGCAGGAAGTCTGTGTGTGATCACAGCGATGACTGTTCCCATGTCCAGAAACAAGCACAGCGAAATGTACCGAATGTCGAACATCTGCTCGACTCTTCTCTAACAGATGTCCGCCTCCTCTACAGGACTTGTTTACAGGTTGAAGCTTGATTAGATAAGTGGGTCAAATAATTCTCCTTCACCGCAAACAACTTTAAACAGACACACTTGCGTGAGGGCATATGAAAGTGTCATCTCGCTCTGGCAGTTAACATTTACGACACGGCCTATATTGGTTACCATGGATATGGGTGAAAAAAGAATATCCACTGCCTCAAATATTCACTATAGACACGCATACGCAAAAAGTCCTAATACACCGACTCATCGTCGTTGCAGTGTCTGATACGGATGCAGAGAGACGAGTCCAAATCGAATGTTCTGCCACTGGAGCTCCAGCCTGGAGGCAAAGCTTAGGATGCATGTTCTGGCAAGCATCAGTGGAGTTATTTTGATGATGGAAAGGCATCACAGGAGAGACCAACTTGAAAATATATTTGGATGACATGTTACATATAACCACAGCCAACATCCTGCAAAAGGCGTGTGAGCATGCAGTTCCACCCCCAGTTTCCAAGTCATCATTCAGTTATATCTCGTCTCTCAAAAATAATTCCGCAATCTCAGTGTCGAGGTAGAACTCGGTGAATGACTGGAATTGTGAAAACGGTAGATGAAACTACTATTGCAGTTATGCATGATGAATAATATTATCTTATGAACATGGGCACTATAGTTTATTTTGAATTGAACCAATAAAAAAACATTTCCTCGAGATGTAAATACTCACCAGACCCAAAAATGTGTATTACTCCACAACTGAATATACCATAGATCCCAATTAAGGCGCTTTTTACAGTTGTTTGAGTAGTAATTTGAGAATAAATACAGTTCCCAACTGTTTTAGGAAATTACTGAGCCCTTTCCAATAAAACGAAACGATACAGGGAAGCCAGAAAGATTTGATTTGCCTTTTCATTACACAAATTTAAAGGATAGGGATAGTTGGATATTGGCACTTTTAAATCTTCATATCATAGTTTGAATTTCTGTAAGTTATATCATTATATCAAAAAAGGGGGAAAGTAATATGAAGCGAGCATTTCGATAACTCTGAAACCTGCGGCTTTTTCCCAGAGAAACATTTGACTGCGCTTCAATCTTGGCCATTAGTGCAGAAGGCTCAGTGGTGTGCAATCAAATAGCACTTGTGTATCGACTATGAGTCAATATTTTCTTCTGTTTACAAGAATTTCTTACTAAAAAACCCCGGAGTGCATTGAAAAAGCAGCCTGGCCCCGTCAGATAGTTGCATGGCTGGTGGTGGGGGGGAAGCCATTGAACTGCCTGACTAAGATGGAGCGCTGTTAAAACATTGATCACTACATCTAAATCCCTTCTTAAATCATTGCTAATGCACAGTTGTGTTTTTACTGGTGGCAAAATCTGTGGCGCCAGAACTTTAATCTCTGCCGAGTGCTCATTATCATGTGAGGTGGGAGCAGGTACTGTCGGAAGTCTCGCCTGAGATGAGAATGCTGCAAGAAAAACACCTTTGTGGAAATAGAAGTACATTTTAGTGTGATGTGTGCAGCGCCTCCTTCATCATTTCAGCTGGATCAAATTCAAGTGGTGGATTAGATGAAATGGTGGGAAGTGAAAAATTTAAGAGCACTGGGAAAAACGGTGCCAGTTTGGATTTCACTCTGTGTTGAAAGCGAGCCAAATAAATTAATGGATTTAATTTATTCATGTGTTTATTGACTGTGTTTTGTAAGGGTTTTTTTTTCTTTTTTCGCTCACTGCATTCATGATCTCATTCTAGGTTTTATGGCATGGTTAGATGACCCGTGAAGACGCTGCCTGGCTGTGAGGATTTGCCTCCCACTGATGCACACAGATCACATCGTGGCTCATGACGACGGTGCGACAGGTGGTCTGAAGAGTTTCGCTCAGTACATTCCTGTTTCACTGCTAACCACTGATCACACTGAGACAGGTGACATTTAAATCTCACTGCAGTCGTTCAGGGAGATTTTTTCTGGCAATGTAAAGGTCACATGGTGCCAGGGTGGTGGAAAATACCAACAATATGCCAGC
This sequence comes from Acanthopagrus latus, assembly GCF_904848185.1. Classification (NCBI taxonomy): domain Eukaryota; kingdom Metazoa; phylum Chordata; class Actinopteri; order Spariformes; family Sparidae; genus Acanthopagrus; species Acanthopagrus latus. Next base: position 9,358,566 of record NC_051047.1, on the reverse strand, counting down.
TGCTTGTTCTTTACAGGGAAGGATTGATAGCCTGACGAGGTGTTTTTTTTTTTTTTGTTCAATCTGTTTAATTTATCTAGTCAAACATCCTGCCAACAATAATAACAATAAAAAATACTCACTTTGGTTTATTTTCATACTCCATCATCATAGTATAGGCAACAGTTCTCAGTAAGGTTTTGGAAGAAAAATGAGAGGGGGCGAATTATTTCGACAAAGAAAGCAGGTGGAGCATCACGTATCTCTGCTATGTCTAGGCTAGCATATGCTAACACTATCAAAGTTAGCTGCTGTTAGTTTTAGCTTTCTGGTTAAATGTCTTTTGCGACTGTTACAAGAGTTTACAGTGTTGTTCAAAGCAAAAATAGACAGCTTTTCTGTTGTCCCTCTCGTGTTTCTCTGTCGTCTTGTGGTGTTGGTTAGCAAATACAGCGTAAGCAACATGGCTACGACTAACTTCCGTCCAAGCAGTAAAACAACTTAGAAATCATAAACTGACCTAGAAAACGATAAACTCTCAGTTGTATTAATAACCAAGCAGGTTTTGTTACTTACGTATTTAGCAGGAAATAAAATGAACTGTATCAAGTCTTGGTGTTAGTGGGGGAATGGACAGGGGGTTCGTTGTCGTTCCACTGTTACCTGGCTATAGCTGCTGCTGAAAAAAGGCCCGTTCCTGTTCTGGTTTCGTAATGGCAGGAACACCAAAAGGCTGGTGCTCGGTGAGTTTAGCTCCCAGTGTTTTCAAGTAAGCTAGCTTGCCTCGTAGTCCTCTAGACCGTTGACTTCATAGTTGCGTGAGGAGAATGTGAATCGTAGAGTGGGGAAAATAGACAGATGCAAGATTAGATGTCTGCACACACACTGGCAGACAAGAAGAATTTATTTTTATCTTCCTTACATGTATTCAGTAATTTAGCCAACTGTATTGTTTTCTGCTAAATTTTATTATGACTCATCTTTTATTGACTTTATTTATCGACTGCAACCATGTACACAAGGAGCTTCACTTTAACAGGCAACTAGCCACAAAGCGTGGAAAAGAACAAACCTCTCTCTCTTTGCTGCTTCTTTAACTCCTACTGGGAACCAATTGTGTCATCGTCATCCGCCACGGTTTTCAGGTCCATTAGGCCAATTATATTTTGCACCATACAATGAATTACTACTGAGCCCGATGTTGTTTTCGGACTTATCTTGCTTCAGTTCTCGCCTTTGTTGCTCTCCAAACACCCACTTCGGGCCTTGAAGAGTGTGATCCCCACCGTTAACTCTGATCAAAAGCACCAAGCTGATGGGCAGAAAGATCCACTGACTGCTGGGAACAATCATGATTCCTCACAGAGAAAAAACATCATTACGGTCCAGTGGGAGAGATACAGACGTGCTCATGTGGATTCAATAATAATCACTTAACATCATCAGCGTGCATGTAATCAGAGGAAGTGTAAGTATAGCTGGTTGGACAGCTTTTTTTTTTCTATTTTTTTTTCATGTGTTTCACTAAGGAAATGGCTCCAATTAAAACCCTCCACTGTGAGGTCTGGAAACATTATTCAGAGCAGACGTAGGCTATTTAAACTGGCAGATGTGCCGACCCAGGGTGGAGTTAAAGGACGTGAGGAGGGATAAACATGAAGCAGGTACTGCATGAGGCGAAAGGGAGATTTATATGCTTGTTTTTGAGTTAGTTACCAGTTTGGCCTGCTGATCAACGCGGTCAATAGTAGCAGAGGCAGCAACGGTATTAACAGGCAGCTCGTGGAGGCAAAACTTAACTCTTGCCTGTAGTGTCTGATTGTTGCATCTTCTGTCAAGATCGTACTCCTCCGATATATATCTCAGTCACATCTGATCACAAAGGCACAGAATTCTTGATTCAGAATGAAGTACAATTTCTGATTGTATCATTATTTCAGATATCAAGAGTTGACATCCACAAATCTAATAGCCAATCATATGTAAAATACAGCCTTAATAAGGGTTAGGGTCTAGAGCGTGACTGAGAATCACCAGGCTGTTCAATCTTCTTCAGTCAGCGTTGCCATATGTTCACACCAGAGGCTTAAAGTTATGGTACTTGTGGGCTATTTGTGGCGATGTAGCTGTTGTGTGTAAGGAAGCATCCGAAAGTTCATCAGTCTGACCATTTATGTAACAGCCTTTGATTATTATTCGAAATTAAATTACAAGACAAGCACGACTGGACAGTGAAGGCCAGTGCTCGTAAATCATGTTATGATATCCTACACTAAGTATGGCCGGTTGGAGAGAGGTCAAATAAGACAAAGGATCTACATTTAGCTTTACCTGATCATGTCAGGAAACTGAATAGAATGAGACAACAACTAAAAACCAACAACTAATGTAAGCCTCCTGAAATTGTCGAATCTTACATTTTGGCGCTTCGGCATTATTAATCATAAAAATCGAGAAATTATCCCACAGCTGCGATAATTATGGTGCATCTGGCACCGCTGTCTTCAGTATCAAAATAAGATGATGCTAGGCTAGCTGTCTGCACACCCGCGGTAACGTTGCAAACAGAAATGCTATTACCAAGTTCAGCATCCATTTGATGGTCCTATAGGCTGGGGAAGCAGGGCTCAAGTTGCTTACATTCCCCAGAGCATTATGGGATCTGAACTTGTTTTTTTCTTTGTACGGAGCTGTTTTCCCCCTGCTTCCTGTCTTTATGCTGAGCTAAACTAAACTGTCTCCTGGCTGTAGCAGCATGGTTGGTGTGTAGGCATGAGAGTGGTAACAATCTCAACAATCTGAATCTCTCAGCAAGAGCAGAATAGTCTATTTCCCAAAAGATAATATTAGAAAAACAGGAATTAAAAAATAATTTGTATAAATAAACATCAGATCCTTTTCACCACAGAAAAGGATCTGATGCAGCACCGGCTGCTGTGAAAAAGGTCTATTGATTTTTTTTTTTTTTTTTTTTTTCAAAGAACACTTTGAGTGGATGGTTTCATGTGTGACCATCTCTTTATCTACCGTATGTAGTGTAACTGTTAAAGTCTCACTGGGTTGTTCAGGCTGTGTGTGTGTGTGTGTGTGTGTGTGTGTGTGTGTGTGTGTGTGTGTTGTATTATCAATAGATTCATCAGTTAATCTCGGGTGTCCATTAAAATCAGGCGAAGGGACTGCTGTTGAAAACTTTAGTTTGAATATTAATCAATGTACGCCGTCCTTCATTTCAAAAATGAAGAAGGGGCGTGTGCCAGCCCAACCCGCTTTGATGCCCGGCACTCAGTGGTCGGCCTCCTTTGCTGTTGTTTCTTTCTCGTGCTGGAATCCCGATGTACCTCCTGGAGGAATAGCTGTCCTCACTACAAGGTACTGTCAGCGCCTCGGCACTGTTTAATTGCTGACACAGCAGAGAGGAGACAGTTGGTGACTCAACCTAAATTAATATGCACTTCTAACAGACCGGCCCATGAGATGTGCGGTTCTACCCTTACAATTAATGCCTGTTTGGATTGGTGAGGACGTCAATTGAATTTACAGGGACCTAATTACCGGCCTCAGTTTCCTAAGACAATTCTCTCAGAGTGTTGTGAGTGATCATGTTGTTTCATTTCCTTTTTTTTCATATGACCGTACTAAGGTCATATTGCTGCCTTAAAATATTGGCGTGATGGCAACATCTAGTTAGCATTTCATGGCTCAAAACTGGTTCAGCAGTCCTGCTCATGACTTTTTCTCTTTTTAAAAAGGTGGCGAATCTGTAAGTCTTCTTACAAAACTCCACACTAACTTCAGCCTGCGAGTTATGGAAGGGAAAATGCTTTCTACTCTTTTTGAACATGTCTCCCAGGATCTCCTTTGGTAGTTGGAAGGAATCATTTAAGCTGAAAAAAGTCTTGATCCTCTGCACGTTCAGCCATGAAATATTGATTAAAAAACAACTGGGTGACGAGTCGCGGAGACGACTTTGAAATGCAGAGGTGGGTGAATTCATTACAGTGAGTCATCCAGGGCCGAATCCTGCTGCAGTGCCGTGATTATCAGCAATGTGCAATGATATCAAGTGTTCTCCAGGAGGCCTCGTCATTGGACCGTGATGGGACGTTAATGCTGATTTAGATTACAGGTATAATAAGAGCTGACTGGTGCTTGGCTGTCGGCTTGGCTCCCTCTCCTGTAATGCTAAGAACAATTATGTAAAAGAAATTATGTAACAACATAATGTGCCAGCAAATGAGGACGACGGCAATTGACACTCTCATCAGCACCTAAGACCATTTATAATAAAATTGTGCAATATCTACATGCACACTGAATATTATAGATGGATTTCCTGCTTTAAACAAGATTGATCGCGATATTGATGGACTTTTTGAAAATGAGAGAAGAAAATATTTTGCCGGTAAAACTGCATTAGAGATGTTCCGAATGGGGGTGAAAGACGGTCTATTCTCTCCCGCATTGTATTTCCTCATTTTCACTCTTCCCAGAGAGCAGATGTGTCCGCACACTCACAACCCAACTGTGCTCTGATCTCAAAGGGTAGAAGACGAGCACGGCAGCAGGTTTTCCTGTCGGCCTCCCGCCAGCCTCACACAGGACTGAGGTGCGCAACCGTCCTCTCACTGGGTGGATCCTCCGCCTCTTCCTGCTCACTTAGCCAGCTAATCTGTCCCTACCTGGGCAGCCATTGACCCGATGCAAGACATTCAGTAGGCAGCATAAGGCCAGATGGGAGAACATATTAGTGGTATTGATTACTGATTAGATTGTAGAAGGTTTGTCAGGAAGACCGAGGGTGGTGTTTTGGAGGAAATGCAGCCTACAGCAGCTGTGTTCCAGCTGGTGAATCAGCAGCTTTATTATGGCCTACAGTTGGAAAAAAAAAAAAGAAAAAAAGAATCAAGGCTGAAATCAGAGTTAAATCTGTCTCTATAGTAGAGGTCAACAGCTGCCACTCAGTCAGGAAACCAGGCTGGCTGGGAGAGATTACTAAAGGGCACAGAGGGATTAATGAGGAGAAAAAGAGATGTGAGATGAAAGAACACAGAAACACAACAATACACCAGATCCATCTTTAATGTTCATCATTTTATTGAAGAAATGTATCATTAATATTTGGTGCTGTGAATCTAATGTACACATAGCTAAAACAGCTTTTAGTATTTTAAAGGAGTAGTTTGTCATTTAAAAAAAAAAAAAAAAAGCTTTCTTGCAAGAGATCAACGAAAGCATCAATTCCACACATATCTGTACTTTTGATATGAGGCTACTAGTGATTAGCTTAGCTTAGCATTAAGGTCTGGGAAATGGTAACAAAATTGGAAGCACTAAGCTCACTAATTCATTTTACCTTGCCTGTTTATTTGTATACCATGTATGTATGTATTACATTGCGTTCAGATTTGAATGCAAACCAATTCTCGATGCGTCACCTTGAACCTCGACGCTTCCAGTGTACAGCATCCTCAGTGATCTATGTCACTGAACGCGGCCACATTTACATCATTTAAATTCCCCTTTTATTCAGAAATTCCTTCTAATAATCTGGCTACAGCTGTTTACAAAATAAGAGCTGCATCTATTCAATACATAAACATCACAAAAATCTACAATGATATAGTTTTCTAATGGCAACTTTAAGATAAGGCATCTATTGACTCTGCTGCACACAGCGTTAGGGTTAGGTTGACAGCGCCTCCTCAGATCTGGACTAGCTGGGCTTGTGTGAGCCAAATGTCCGCCCTTCAGTTCAAAGCATGGCAGCAACGTTGCAGGGTAATTTTACCAACAACCAACAATCAACAATCAACGTAAGCTGCAGACTCTCGATTATGCTCTGTCTCTGCATCGATGCAGAATCCTCCGCGTACACATCACGATGCATCACATTATCGAGACATTTCCACGCCTCTAGTGATTATGTGCTATGTGCTGTGAATATTTCTTGGCAGGGGTCAGTGAATCCCTAGATCAACTGGTCTTTACAAAGCCAGGTCCTGACTGCTAAGTCAGTCTTAGTCAAGACCATCTTTAAAAATGGATTCTACTACTACTACTCTACTATGACTCTAGCCCAGCAGGAGCGTGTGTCACTGTGAAACATTTGTTATGAGAGTGGCGCAGCTCCTTTAGGGAATAGGGCAGTGCTGAATGTGTGTGTCTCATGAGTGTGTGGTGGAGAGAGAGAGAGTGAGAGAGAGTGTGTGGCGGTGAATACAAGTGAGGTCAAAAAAAAAAAGGTGAGCAGTGAGTTGTCCATTTAGCAGTAAATATATAGTGTGTTAAACACACATTTGCGTAGTTGTGTAGGGGAACAAAAACTGCAGCCTCTCAAGACAAAGTAGCTGAATCTCCCACGTGTTGTTTCAAAACTGCTGGAAAAGTTTCCGATCTCCCACTGCCTTATTCATTTGTATCTGAATGCACCTGATTTGCTGCAACATTGTGAGGGATCAAAGAAAAAGAAAAGGCAGTTTCAAAGACACTGAGACAAGAATGATAAAGCTGTATGACCACAAGAAAACGCTGACTGCCAATTGGTCCAATGTTAATACCAGACTGCCTAAAAAAACAGTTATGTGAGTCGGTGAGTTCTGGGAAACATGATAAACAAAACCTTAGTTACCCTAAGTTAAATTAAGTGCAAGCTCTGTTGGTGCAGCTGGCCCCTGGAGTCTTGTTGTTACTGTGAGATTGTCGGACAACCAGCAAAGAATTACATAATTCACTATTTGATTTGATTTGATTTATCGTTCAGGAAATGATTTGTTTGTACACTTTTATACAAATAAGAAAGCAAGATATCTCATGTTAATTTGTGAGGTTTAGAGGTGCTAGTGAGTGGGCTGTTCTATCTGTGGACGGAGTCAGACGAGATGTTTCCCTCTGTTTCCAATCTTTATGCTTTCCTAAGCTAAACAGAGAATGTTAAATGTACAGATATGACAGCTGAATCCATTTCAGGAGGCAAACAAGCATTTTTCCCAAAAATGTTCAATTCCTTTACCAAACCAAAAGCTACTCAAATACTTGTGATCTATGAATACGAGTTTTTGTGTTTAGCCATAGCCATAGCGAGCCAAAGCCCTCAGAAATCAATCAGTGGTTTTATAGAAACGGGCTCAGTCTAACATCCTCAAGTGACTTGCATTACAATGAGAACCGGGTGTTTATCAAAAACTGCCCGGCTTAGTGCTGTTGTTAATTAAGAAAAGGGATTATTCTCCAAAATAATGTGAACGGAGCCACAGGAACGTCACACCACAAGACTCTAATATCACAAGAGGAATATTCAGGAGTGGCTGGGAGGTGTTTTTGGTTTGCTGATTGTCAGATAACAGAGATAGTGAGTGTAGCTGCAGTATGGTAACCCTGGCAACAACAAGGCCGCTATGATGACTATAAAGATGTGATGTGGTGAAAATTTGTTTTATAGCCCCATATATATATATATATATATATACTTTTAATGGCATCAGAAAAGAAAAGATCACATTGTGTGTGTGCGGTGCAATGCAGACAGGGAAGAAAAAAATCAAATACATGTTTCAGCACATCAATCATCACATTTTTGTACAGCGTTTCTGAAATGTGTGATGTTTTCATTAAATCTGTGTGCACATTAGCCACGTATTAATTTGTTCCAAACCAAAATGCAGCCAAGGAAATGTGTTTTAATTATCCAAACTGTGTCTTTACAGAGACATCAGCTGATAAAATCAACCAATCCTACAGATTTGTAGAAATATATACAGACATATGTCACAGAAACCCATTTGTATTGCTCTCCACTCCAGTTCCTATTCATTCGTATAAGTGGGCAAGAGATAGACTGCGCAGCACATGACTTTTTCTAAATAAAGCCTGCCACCAGTACACTATATTCAGTCTGAACTGTTAAGGAAGTGGAAGAAGTGAAATTTGTACCAAAGCAGCTCCCTGACAGTAACTCCTCCATCGGCCCAGTGTTTTTCCTCCACAGGCTGGGCACATGTATGATCTGCTCAAACTGCCTCATGTCTCCTCCTCCTCAGGACATCAAGTATCAGCTCAGGAGAGCATGAAATTGAGTTGAGAGACAAATGGAAGTAAGTGATGTTTTTTTTTTCTAATAACCCAGAGCAAACACACAGGCTATTAGCAAGTTAACAAGCCAAACAGTCTAATAAGCTTTAGCCTTCCTCTTTGCTCTGTGTACGACTTTGGTTTAATGATGAACAGAGGTAATGGCTGGATTGCAAACAGACCAACTTGCAGCCAGGAGGCAACTGGTGGTCACTTTGTTTCTCAACTGTGGAATTTGTGGTTTAGTCTGTCAACAGGAAAGCACACTGAGGGAGCCGGGAAGAGAGGTTAATCAATGTCTGCGGCAATGTTTAATTAAGACAACATAATTTCAGGGACGTGAATCCATCTGAGAGCGTAGTTTGCGTTATGCACAGCCAACCTTAAATTGAGAGAATAATGAGACAAGGCATAAAATTCAAACAGAGAGCGCATGATTTACATTTGCTCCTGAGGTGGAAAGTCTTTTATTTAGCTCTGTGTACATTGGAGCAGTGTGTGTTTATATTGAATTAACAGGGACATATGAGGAGAAGTCAGCGGAATGTAATGTCCTATCTCCACAGAGAGCCTTCAGAATGTGAATATGAATGACGAGCATTCATCCAAAACAAACAAATTGTCAAACCGTGATTTAGGAGCGGAGGCTGTGGAGGAATCCCTTAGGGGCGCCCTGTTCCAGCTCCAGCTCCAGCTCCAGTTCCCCCCGGGTCTGCAGTCAAGTATGAAGAAGATAGCAGCTGGCGTATCAACGTCCCGTACGCCTGGGACCTCGGGGCAAAAGCCTCGGAATGATAAACTCGCCCATTTGCCACTTTAAAGTCAAAAATTGAATTACTTCAAAATTTGACGGTCCAAAATTTGAAAAATAAATTGCCAAGCACACACACTCAGCCCCCATGGGTGCACGTCACGCTGCTGATATCATGCTCTCTCCTTTCACAAAGAGGTCAATTCTTCGATGTGTCCGCGACTGTCAGTGCTATTTCTTCCCCAAAGTCCTTATCGACGTCCATTTCCAGTCTTTGTACGTGCATGGCACGGCCACAAAGCCATCTTCAGCTCTGCCATCACGAAAAACTGTTCATATCAATATATTCACAATAGCTCTGCTCCTCTGTTATAACACGAACAAAACAAGAGGCTTACAGTGCAGGAAATGATGGGTTCTGGAAAGCCATTCACCATACAGTAATTACAGCTCTGCGAGGGAGATAATGACGCTGAATGGACCACAAACAAAAGACTGGACTCACGGCTTCACGTTCTAGTGGGGCATTTCAGATGAAATATTGCCCGCTTGCAGCAGTGGGGACAATAAAGTCTCGACTGGCCCGCCGCCTTTTTCAAGAATCCGTTCAGTCAACAGTCTCACGTTTCTTCATAGAGACATGAAGTCAGGGCAACAAGAGGTAAAATCAGCTAGTCGGGGGACTGAGGATGAGGGAGGATCTGCGTCTTTTGTCTCCACTGTGGCATTTGGCAGTCATCAAAACAACCTTCTTTCAGTCATATAATGCCATGACTGATTCAAAATTTGCACAGCACTTACTACAGCACTTACATTCTCTTCCTTTTCTCACAATTATAAGATCAGAAGTAAGCAATTTCCTTGCTCTTGCAAAGGCCAGTCGCTGAGAAGATGCTACAGATAACCACAGGAAACAATAATTACTGTTTACAAGAACTTAATTTGACATGTTTCCTGTTTTGGTGGTTGGGTCTTCCCACAAGACAGGCAGCCGACGAGACAAGAAACAGTTATTTTCCCCAGGAGTGCAGCAACATGCAGTATATAACTCCGAAAGATAAGAACATGGGGCCAGACCATACACTTGGAGAACATCAATATGTGCTACATATGTCTGAGATAAAAGGGAAGATGCTTGACATCAGTCAGAGTCAGAAACCCCTGTTAGATACTCTGGTACACCGGCGAGGAGAACACACTTTAAACTGCCATCTAAAAATGTCCACACATACATACTATAGTGAAGATGACTTATGTGTGTCAGGCAGCAGAGTCACTGTCAGGCACATAAAGCGCCGCTTTGTGTAAGTGACGTCTGCAGCTCTGAAAAGATGCACTGACAAAAATATGCTTCAAACTGGTGTGTCATCAGTCTGGTCTTCACGCACCACCAAAGGAAACATTCCACACAAACCAAAAGGTTAAAAAAATAACACACACACGCACACACACATAAAAAAAAAACCTCCTCTGGATTCTGACACGGAACAAGTTAGTATTCGTGAAAGAACTGTGTCACTCTGGTTTAAGAGCTTTTCAGGCCAGAGAAAGAAAGGAATACAATCTGATCTATCGCCTGCTTCAACAGTAAATCCCCTCAAAAATCCCCCTATTTTGATGTCATCCTTTGTAGTGCATTATCTTCCACTGACCATAGCTGTAGGGATAATCCTAAGAAGCTAGTCTAACTGAGCTGTTGAAAAAAGGCTTCTGACTCATGATTGAGACTTTTCTTTTGTGGCGGAGTGGGCAGCAAATTCCATTTAATGTCCTCTCAGTAAAGCTGTAAAAAGAACAAAGAGGCACGCTGGCCGGGGAAGTTTGGTTTGTGCCTCTTGTTAAATCTGCAATAACTACGTGATTTTCCTCGGCCACCTGGGGGCAGCAGACATGAGTTGACACGGACCATACGGTGACCAAGCAATAGGGGTGTCACAGATCCCCAAATCCATTGTTTGATTTGACTTTCGATTTGAAATTGATAGTTATGGTCTTCTGACATGGGTCTGTACGAGGTACGCATCCCTACTCAGTGTATTACCTGCAGTAGATTACCATCAGCTGAAATAACCACATTTGTATTAAATAAAAGGAGACAATTACAGATCCTGCTTTTGATTTTGATGATTTTAAATTGAATACTATTTTCCATTTAGCATTTCAATTATGACACCTCTAGTTAGCAAACAGTTTCTCATCAACACATCCAGCAGGTATGGAGCAAAATAATTCATTTGGAGTCATGTGTCTGACGTCCTGAGTCCATTACTTATGCTCTTTTAGCTCCATTTTTGGTCTCTACCAACTACTGAGGGAAATATCTGGCTCTTTTAGCTGCTAAATGCTCCACTACGTTAATCAGCTGTAGCAGCTGCCTGCATCTTCTGCTGTTCGGTGCCGAGCACCTTGTGTACAGTGGCTTTTTAAAACATTTTGCCTAAAAAGTGCTGCCTGCTGCTGCTGCAGAGAAATCAGCTGAGATGTGACAAGAGTGAATCAAAATCAGTCAAGTTTTGGCCAACTATGGCTGCTTTAATATCCTTAAATCATATTAAAAGCATTTCAAAAAGTGTGTTCTTACTCTGTGCATCCATAGACAGTAGGTCTTTGTCCATATGTTTATGTCAGTATAAACGCAGTTTGTTCTATCAGAGCTGTTAAACATGACTTACTGCATCACTGGGCCGTCAAAACCTGGCAGGTTGTCTGCTACACTGAACTGAACATTTGCCATTACATAATCATCAAACCAGACTGTTCTCCCTAAAGTGGTCAGAGTTCCACACAAACACCCTATTTGAGGCCAAATAAAAGTGAGGATTAGAACATGGCAGGTGAATCCACAAATGAAGTGCATTTAACAGCCTTTTTGGGGCAACTCGCCGCCAGCTATTCAAAATCCCTTAAAAGGTTGCAAAAAGTACATATCCTGAAAAGTATAACGCTTTCTGAAATAGCTGAACGACATATACGCCTCAGTCTCCGCCGTGATTCATCCCCACGTGTTACATAATCATTAGAAACAAAGACGTTGAATGGTTTCGCTGTCAGTGCGTGTTAATCGGACTGCGCCAGCCTCAGGTTGGCTTTAGGCTATCCAGAGGATTACTGAGTGTCACATATAGCCACTCAAAGAGGGTGAGAGACAGTGGAGCAAAGCTGGGTCCTGGCATTACTACATCCAGTGGTGAGTGATCAGCACTCATGCGCAGTCACAAACGCTCTCCAGAGCTCCCCAAGGCACGTAGAGTGTGACACCGCTCTGCCAGAGAGGAATTTTACAGCTCTGCGTCTCTTTTTCGTCTACGCTGCTCCTCTGCATAGCCGCACACACACACACGTTGGGTATCATGATATCCAGTGTAAGCTTTAGGTCTACCCTTATATTTTTGGTCAGTACAGTTTTGTGGTATCACATAAATCCAACTTCTGCTTACGTAAATGAAAACATGTTCGTGGGCTTGCAGGACCTTTAAAGGGATATTTCGACCTTTATTTGCTTTCTTGCTTCACCTGGTCCCACTGCCCTCATTGGCTCAGTCCATTTTTCAGATTAACTTTTGTAGTTTCTTTGTTGCCATTGTTGTTTTTGTTGTTGTTGTTGTTGTTGTTGTTGTTTCTTCGATTGGCTGGTGCACCTGTCAGTCAAAGGTTGCATTCACTGCACTGTTTCTAAGGCATGCACGTAATCAACTCAAATCAAAAGAAAATACATTTGGATGATATAACTGAAGAGGTTCCAAAACACTCAAATGTAGATTGATAAAACATGCAGTTAAACAAAATACACAAAACGCAGCACATAATAGAAAACAAATATAACCAGCAGTAATGCACCAACATATGACACTCAGCATGACACACACCGGAAAACGTTAACCTTGAAACCGTGAAACCTATGCTGCCTGTCTTTGAGTTTTTACATGTTCACTGCTGAGATGAATCCTCATTTATTGCTGCTGTGCATTGTCTGCATTTGGTTCGCTCCCCTGCTGCCACTCTCTCACCGCTCTGACATCACAGCAGCCGAGGCTTCTCATCTTAAGTTGCCAATGTTGATTTTGCCACCTGAAATGAAAACTGTCAGCGGCAGATTTTATCAGCTGTGGAACCTGCTAGCTACCTAACTTGAACTCCACGAGTCAGCTGAAAACTCCATCTCCAGCTCAGTTGTTTCCAGCTGATTCGAAAAAAAACCCTGCAAACGGGTCTCACGTTCACATTCGGTGGTTACATACAGGATACCGCACACTGTCATCGCTGTGACAGAACGACGGGGGCTGATAAAGAAGCATACTTATTAAAACCCTGAGCCAGCTTAAATGCTACCATTTCACAACTTCAACCATATTGTTACCATTGTGACGAGGAAGGTATGAAAAAGTTCACTATCGTCCCTCCTGAACCTAACTCCAGGGCGAGCGTGTATTTTAGGAGCACCAGGCCATCCGAGCAGTCAGCTTTTGCTTTTTGGGGGCTAGCCGGCTTTTCCATCAATGCCACATTTTTCAGACTTGTGTGTTTAAATCCACTAAAATCTCTTATCTCTCTAATGTCTTACATTCTGACGCAATTTGTTGGTTTATGCTGCGAAATGATTACCTGTATAGGTGTTGGGATTCACTCTGGGGTCGAGAATGTGACGTCCGATAGACTTATCAGTTGGGGTTCATGGTAGTGATCGGTTCTTTTGCTAGCGCGACCTCGGATTTTTTTCACTGTGGCTGAAGTAAACGCTTTAAGCAGCCGAGCTGAGAACTACGTCATGACATTTAAGTCGTAAAGGACATTTCTGCCTCAGCTAATATGAGTATGACTGTGGGCCGGATGCTGTGGGCGGCAGGTACAAAGGGGACCTCCATCATGCCGCCCTGTCTTGGTTTTGTAGTGCAGACGTCAAAACGATTCTCCTGACATCAAATGAAGGGCAGATCTGGGAGTGTGTCGCCCACTCTTTTAAGTTTTTCCTCTGATAAAATTCTAATTAACTTCAATCCTGGGTGACAAGTGAGGACAAGGGGTTGGGAGCAGAGGCGGAGGGGGTAATGGGGGTCTGTGATGAACCTCAGTATGACATCTATGTCAGCTTGCAGCTGACAAGCCTCGCGGTTCCCATCTGTGTACTTGTGCACCTTTACAAGCCAAGCAGTGAGCCTGCTGCTGCGACTCATCAAGTACATTCTGCTGTGTTCGGTGTGACTGAGTTGGACTGTAAGTGACACGCAATCAAATGTATTGCCTCCGCTTCTGTCGCACATCTGTCGGGATAATGTCGGAACAGATGCGGCAGACTGTGAGGTGGTGCTGCTTTCATGAATGGGTAGAGCTATGGCACATGAATAGAAAATGTGAGCGGGGCACAATCGCAGGAATGTGCATGAATTTTGACAGTATTCAGCCTCAGCCAATCACTGCTCTCCCGCGCTCATCGCCCTCTGCGCGAAACAGAGGCAAAAAAAAACAGCAGATAAAGAGCGGGAGACGCTTAACGGAGAATCAGGATTCCAGCTCACGCTCGGCTATAAGACTGGAGCAGGATGATATAATAAGAGGACAGAAAACGTGGCACCCTGGGCATAATGCAGTCTCAAGAATATCAGGGTGCCCCAGCTGGGACCATGCAGTCGTCTCATTTCAGAGCCATTTAACACTTCTACACTCCTTTGCTGTTCCAATGCATCTCGTCGCCAGTGATGAATTCGCCTCCTCAGCCATTAAGTAGAGGAACGAAAATAAATCGGATTGCTCTTTAAGGTCACGGTGAGAAATCACAGATGTTCTTGTTGCTGATTGTAACATGGGCTGCATGGAGTCGTCTAGCATGCAAAGGGAGGAAGATAGAGAAAAGCCTTTTTTTTTTCTTTTTCTAAAAATTTCCCCCTGCAGAGATGCTTCTTTCAGGAAGCGCAGGAGAAAAATGCCTTCCTCTGTCAAAACTGTGGCGTTTGGATAAAACACAGGGGGGGACAGCACTGTTCACGATGAGTCATGTTTAATGATCATCTTCGGGGAAGTAAACCTGCTCTTTTGAATGTGTCATATTTACCTCCAGGCCTTCACTCATCAAATGGATCTAGTCACACACCTTTGCCCTTTTGTGAGTCGACAGGGATTAGAGTCAGCATTCATAATGAGGACAAGTAGGGATCCAGGCTGATCATTTGCTCATTGAACAAAAGGTCACAGATCAATATCTCCTGTACAAGTTTGAAAAAGATGTTCGTGTCTGCGGATGAGAGGTGATTATCCGTTGATAATAAGCAATTGATAGCCACCAACCTGCGCCACCCATGAAGGAACTCTGAACCGGTAAGTACTTATTCTACATGATGGAAGCTTTTATCTGACATACACTATACCTCCCAGGCAGTAAGGAGTGGATGTTATGCCAAAAAATGAATAAACTAAATATATTTAATTGACTACAGTGCATATGAATGAAACATTTCATGTCACCATTATCCTGCCAAACATAATTGTGACTTACGATATCATCCTGATAATCATCCAAATATTCTTCAAACTTTCAAATAGAAAGATAAAATTGCACTCATAAATGGTGGAAACACTTTAACTGTACAGTTTGTTATGAAAGCAAATATTTATATTCCATCACAGACACACATCTTATTTCTGTAACAAAAAACAAACAAACAAACAAAAAAAATCAATCCAAGAATCTAAAGTCAGTAATCATACATCAAAAAGTCCTCTTGCACAAGTCAAGGATAAATGGCTGGTGGTTAACCTGCCCCTCTTTGGTTTGGAGGCTGTAGTATTTACACACATCCAATTAACTTGTTGTTGTGGGGGACCGAATTGCAAGCCACCCCTTCAGCACAGTGATTGGCTCAGGCAATTCAAAATAAATCAGAAGAAGAATACAAGACCGTCAGCGTGCCTGAAAACGTTTTCAAATAATTCATCTGAATATTTTCATGTTTATCTCAATTCATGATTATACCAATAATGAAAATTCACTTCCATTGTTTTTTTTTTTATTTATTACAATCCACAGTAAAACCTGTTAATGTCCCATCCGTCCCTGAGACCCCATGACATCATAATTAAAGGAAATGGAAATTGTTAAGTGTTAAGAATAAAGGCCTGGACTGGCAGAGTGCATGGCGTAGGCATATGGATGACTCCTTTTCATGGCCTCACAAGATTGGACATTTACTACAGTTAATACACACACCATATTTCACCCACCTGTTAAAATTGTCACATTATCGCTAATAGCTGCAAATATCCTGTAATTAAAGTAATTAAAGCTCACTGTACATGAATACGTCACAACAACCTCAAAGGTTGAATATTCACTGCCATGTGAAACGTCTCTGAATGCTCACAATTTAAGTCAATTCTTGATTTTCTACACCTTTTCGAGGCTAAACATTCTCTGCTAAGAATAAAACAATCTCACAGATTCATCTTGATCTTCAGAGAACTTGCAGGTTTGCTTTAATCCCTGTGGTTAATTGAGGCTCATGGTAGCGCTTCAAGACGAATGCATGGTGCCTGCAAGCCATAGCAACAGGTCTGGTGTGACAGCATCTGCAATTACATGACTAATTATAGCAGGCTGCAGGTGAACTAGCGCCTGATGTCTCCTCCGAAGTGTGACAGGCGGTGCTTCTAAGTAGCAAACAGCAGGAAGAGCTGCTCATCTAAGGTGTCTGAATGCAACGCCGTCAAATAGTGTCACAAATATCTGCTGCTCACTGAAAAATGGAACTTGATTAAGTAAGTAAAGATTCCCCCCAGAGCTCTGAGCCAAGATTAATCTTCACCTTTAATTCATTTTATAAATTAAACCCCAAAATGTTACAACTATTCCATTAGGGCATAGCATTATGCTCATACTGTACTGTGGCTTAATTCTAAGGAGGCAGCATCTATACATGTCTTAAAGTATGTACTGTTAAATGTCATGCTTGATGGTGCAGCAACAGCAGTCAACATCCAGCTGCAGTCTCCCTTTGGTATAAATCTTGGATCACAGTGCCCCCTTCTGGTGACATCAAGCTACACCTAACCTCCTCAAAACCCAACTGAGGTGTGGAAATGGAGCATGGTTATTGGGCTCACTCTTGTGTGTTGATAGTGAGTTTAAAAAAAAACAAACCTCGTCCACATGGGCCTGACTGGAAAATCTCCGGAAAAAAGAAAAGAAAAACGAAAAACCTTTCCTCTCAATAGAAGTGCATTAAAAAGCAGCTTACAGTGAATAGTGAGTGTTAGGAATGACTTTCTGATGGGAGGGCAGAGCTGGCATATCTAAGCTCTTCCATCTGTGTTCCATCTCTTTACAGGCCCTATTCTTCTGAGCAGCCAAGCATAATGTTTCTCTGTAAGCTGCAGCATGCACACACACACACACACACACACACACACACACACACACACACCATTCGAATCTCCACGTCAAAGCCTTCCATAGGCTGGCTGTGGCCTTGGCTCTCAGAGGAAGAAGATAGGATACTTCATCCCTAAAGGTTTTATATTTCCCAGCCACTCGGCGCCATTCAGGCCGTGCTTGTTTTCTAAGCATAAGGATTAAAATCTCCCTCTCCCACGAGAGCGCCAAGAAAAATCTAAAAAAGGAATCTAAGAATTCGAGAAGTCTCCCTCCAGGGTCTGTTTGTGCTTCACCTCAAGAATACAGCCAATTTATGCTCGGCCCGACTTATTTCCATACACTGCTTCAAATTGAGGTTATTTTCATTTCTGGGAAATGAGGACAGTTTTTTACCTGGCTGTTTGAATGCATTCGGGAGACGCGAACTGCGTCCCTGCTCGTATGAATATTCAGTATATGTTTATGCAGATATGATATCATGAAAAAAGCCACAATGACAGAATACATTAGGAAAAATAGCTTATCAAAGTGTAATCAAACGTAATGCATGCGCATTGAATGAAATATGCATGACAAATTGGCTTTGGAGAACACAGAGCAGGAAGGTCCTCTGAACCTTTGCACAAAAGCTCATTGAAATTCCTTTCATTATGACTGTGGTGCTACAGAGAAACAGACAGCGAGAGGGATGGACAGGGGAAAGAAGAGTATAATGATTTCTGATTACAGAGGCAGGAAAAGCCTTGCATCATACACTGGAATATCATTACAAAGAATTACGCAATTTCGCCGTGGCAAAAAGCACACAAAGACAACACGAGACGAGCATTTGGACATTTTATTTACAAATGTTACTGCTTGCCTCAGTTCCATTCGATATGATATATTCTTCACAGGGAAAGCTGCTAGTGTGTGCGGTCCTCCATCCATCAGTGAAAACTCCAAGTGCTATCCAAGCAGACGGTTTTAAATACACTTTGAAAGAAATCTAATATTCTGAATTATTTCTCCCTGTTACAAACGAAAAAGGCACATAGACACAATAAGAGCAGCTCTGTCGACGGAACGTGTTAATACCACAAGCAGAAGAAGCGTGAATAGGAGGAGACGATCCTGCAGGGTTCCCCTAAAACTCTCTAAAAATCGTTCTCAATGAAGGTCATTACAAAGATCTGCCTTGATGGTCTTATAGACAACTTAACGATTTGACTAGTATCGTGACTACAAGATTTAAAACCTCTGGTGCATGCAGAACCCTTACACTTTGTACAGCTGTAATACTTAATATGATATAAACACATTAAAGGAGATAACTTCTTTGCAAGCTTGCCCTCTTAATCACACACTGGAAAAAAAAAACACAAATATAATTCTCATCAGCGTCTTCAATTCCAAACCAGGCGTTCCAACTTTTTGCAGTGGGCGTCACTGTTCGCTTTCAATGTTCATGGGTTGTTGTCACAAGTAGTTTCCTCGTCAATCTGCTGCAGTATGGTCACGTCACATAGTGGTTGGCTGGCCGGCTGAAAGAAAACAAAACAAGTAATATTACACTTGAAGCCAGCAAACAACAACAACAACAACAACAACACATCAAGGACGATCTTGCTGATCATGCACTCACTTTTAAATCGCATGTAGCAGGAGTTACAGTACAGCTGTTTGTTTCGTATTCTGACTTCCGCCCCCGATTCCGATCCTCCGAGGTCGGACAGACAGTCGATACACTGAGGAGGTTTAGGAGAAGGAAGAGTTAAAGAGCTACTCAGCTGGTTAAAACTAGACCAAGTCCAAAGGAGGAAGGAGGAGGACAGACAGAAGCCCCTTGATTGTGTGTGTGGGAGGAGAAAGATGAAGGTAAAGGAAGAACCAAGACTGGGTGGGTGGATCACTGTTCAGGTGGAGGAGAGCAAAAGAGGTGATCAAAGTTCCAGGATGGATCAACAACGACAGTTAAACATCAGTGAAGAAAAGAAAACAAAGTGAGGGGTTGATTAGTCTGGCTTGCAGGTTTTGGCACAGAAAATCTACTTGGCTCATGGATCAGGACCTCCAGATTCACCAGGTTAGTAACAAAAAGAGACTGGAGCGATCAGGTTAGTGTTGAAGGATCGGCCGAGGTGTGCCGATGACGTGCTTCCCCTGCGACAGGAGCTCACCTTAAAACAGCTCAAATGATAACAGAGCCCGAGGGACTCGATGATCATGGCTGCTCCCTTTCCCAGCGGGCTGTCACAGAACGTACAGATTTTCTTGCCACTCACTGACCTGGATTATAGAATGTACAGCTGTGATTGGAGAATCGGGCACACACATGCATGTACGACACATGCATGCAATGCACACACACAACACAACACACACACTGGTATACAGCAGGGTTAAACTGATAAATCATGTGTTTGCTACAGTAACAAATCTGGCCAATATTGGCCTTTTGTCAAACATTAATTTTGGATGAGGGCCAATGACGTCCTCTGCTAATATGGAACAGGAGCTCCTCTGTGATCACAGCTCAACCAAATCATCCTGTGAAACATTTATTATTCAGCATTTTTTATTCAATTGTTGAGTCAGCTGAAATTGTTTCTCTACTAATGTTTCCTAATTAAACATTTTTGGGACAAGCGTAAAGTATTTTTTTTTAATTATTAATAAAGTTATTCCGATCATAATGCTGACATGGAAACAATTTGGCCAAAAACATTGGATTGTGTTAGCTTCAGTCTTGAAGGGAGAATTCAACCCTCATGAATAATACACACTTTTCCTTTTACCTGTCGTGAGTGAGTTGCAGAGTTTTGGAGATATCCTTAGACCTTAGAGATATCAGCATCCTCTCTATTAATGGAACTAGATGGCTAGTGCAAAAATTCAACAGCAATGTTTCTTTCTAGACCTGGTTACTCAAGATAATCCACAGACTTTGTTGCGAGCAGCTTCATGTAGGAGCTATTTTCTTTCTACCGAACTACACCTGGCAACTGTATCATCACGCAGAAGGAAGCATGCATCTTCTCAGGTACTAGAGGCTTGCTAACTAAGCTAGCTAGCCTTACAGCTGAGCTGAGGAGGACACCATTAATGTTTCCATCCTGCACTTTCATAAGCACTTCTGGCTGCAGTTCAGTAGAAATAAAATATTTCCTGTATGAAACTGATCATAACAAGCTCTGTGGACTATCTTGAGTAACCAGGTCATAATTTTGGGAAAGAGACATTGCTGTTAATCTTTTTTGTTGGCGCTTTGAGCACAACAAGCTTAGAGCCATCTAGCTCTATTCTCTTTGGTGGGAGGCAGACATCTTGAGGGCTGATATCTCCAAAACCTGGCAGATCACATCAATACGATGGATAAATAGCACAACAGGTAACAGGTAATATGTAATTTTGGATTTTGGGGTGAACTGTCCCTTTAAAATGTCGGCATCAGTCTGACACTTGAACACAGAAAAACATGAACTCGAAAAAATATTATATGTGCAGGTAAAATTAAACAGTGAATCTGTAAAAACAGACAGCAAAGGCCAGAGTTTAACCTGTCAGGTCAACATAATGTCACAAAAAACAAAATCATAAGAACATCATGTCAGAATACATGCAAACATGGACCGGACTATGATGATAAATCCCAGTATACCAGTAAGATGTTAGAGGCAGCTTTGCTGGTGCCGTTAAGCGAAGCAGCACTGGTGACTTTACCTGCTGCGCTGCTGAGGGGGGCCCGCCTCAGGCCTGGGCTCTGGAGAGGAGGTGGGTGATGGAGAAGACGGCGAGGGGGAAGGGGACTGCCGGGACCAAGGGGACGAGGGGGTTCCTGCCCCGCCTCGGAGGGAGCCCATGGACTGAGAGGTAGGCAGAGTGGAGGAGGCGGGCCGCTGGGTCCCTGCGCCGCCGCCGTAAGTGCTACCGGAGAGGGCAGAGTGAGGCCGGTTGTAGTTTGGGATATTAGAGTTACTTCTGGGTGTCCATGATGAGCGCCAGGGGTTGTAGGCGTCCAAGTTGTCAAGAGACTCCCCTCTGCAAAGCCAGCCCACGCCACACCCATGTTAGCTGGTTAGTAGAGGCATTTAAAATGTCTGGCTACCAACTGTACCCATGGCAACTGTTTTCATGTTAAGCAATCCAAACAAATTATCCAGGCCCAGAGAGCGATAGCCAGACTCATGAGTGCTTTCATTTCAGCACACAACAGAACAGGATATTAGTAAGTGTAAATAGTCGACCACCACCATCACACATCACAAATGGATTTTGTTCCTCTTGTAAAAGCTGTGTAGGCTCTACCTGCGCATGGGAGGCACCTCAGGCTCCTTGGCGGTGCTGGCAGAATGCTGGCGGATCCAGCTGCTGTCCGTCAGCAGCGGAGTCTTCTTCTTCATCTCGTTCAGGATCTGCTGCCGCTCTGCCTCTGCCTGCGTCGCGGGCGGCTGACCCTTCCTCTCAGCCACTCCACTGCCCGTCACTGCACACAGAGGGGACAGATTAAGTTCAAATGTTGCTGGAGGAAACGAAAAGTTTCTGGAAAGTCAAAAAACTAGATAACTGGCGGAGAAAATTGGTAGAAACGGTACAGAAAGATGTGATGATGTCTTCCCAGGTCCTGTTCGATTAGACCAGTATTTGAATTACAATTAAAATATAGAAGGATTAATGTTGCGATTAATTAGTTAATTGTTTTTGTCGTTGCAGTTGGCAGACTGGCTGATTGACCACTTGAATCATCAGCTGTTAATCAAACAGCTTTCAGCTCTGATTTGTCATCATTGACTGTGTTTTCAGATTGAACACAGAGGCGGAGGTTCACCACCTCTCTCTGGCTCTCTGTATCTCATGGCATTGAGGATGTTTCTCCTCTCCATCTCCAGCTCTGATGCAGCCCTCTGTCTCCGGGCCTCTCTGTCACGTGCACTCCTCAACTGCTCTTCCAGCAGCCAGTGAGCCATGCCCCCCGGCTGCACATGCACACCTACAGTGGAGTACAGCCCACATACATGTGCAACAGCATTCAAACATGAAGTCATTTATGAATGCATTCATCCAACCTGCTTCTTTTGTCATATAAGATAAATTACAACAGCGTTTTACTAACAGTGAATCAAGAGTACAAACCTTTCCACTGAGGCTTTTCCTCTTCATCAAGCTGGGGAGATGATTTTGATTTCATCCTGTCAGACAACAGAAAATAAATAGCTATCAAAATACAATAGCAGTAAAGTATTCAAGTGTTTTGAAATGACGAACACCACAGAGAAACCGTTATCAGGGAAAGAGCTGACTGCTGACCAAACTCAAAGAAAATTCTGGTCTCGGCTAGAGATCTAACCCACTTGCCGGAGCACTTCCAGTTTCACGTCACCCAATACAACAAGGCGCTGTTTGAGCAATTCGGTTTGAATGCAGCTGTCAAGAAGCAAGGCGCAGAATACCTGAACAGTTTTTCTTTTGGCGTAAAAACGTGTTGAAAATATGACAAAATGAAAGCACGATTTATTGCTTCAAAGGCAGCACATGAATAAATAAACAAGATAAATTATGTATGTAGTGTACTGCTACCTGCTGTATTTATATTCAGGTTTCATGTGTGACAAATGATTCTAGAAGCTGGCGCTGGCGGCTGGCAGGATTATATGCTTGTGAGACACCGTTTTGTTTTGGCAGTTTTGGTGCATGAACAAATGCTGCTGCCAAGATACCTGCTGGTGCACAGAATTCTATGAAGAAATCCGAAGAGGTGAACCAGGAGCTGAAAATGTGAAGCGGCTAACCTAAAAGCAACATTTCTTTAGTCACGCTATTTAGCATTTAAAAGCATCTTATTGACATTTAAAAGGTGGAGTCTGTAAGAATTGGCCACATTTTGCATTCATACTGTACTTGGATAAATATGGCACAGGATATCACCTGAGTTACTGCTAAATGCCACTAACTTCAGCTGCCTTGGAACACTGGGGCTGCTAAGAATCAATTGTTTATAACACACAGCGGTGTTGCTGTAGGCGGATATGAGGACACTATTCATTGTGCATTTAAGTGTAAGTATTTGTCAGTCGTTGTTCTTCTACTTCTTCTATGTTTGGACACCAAGCTCATCTTATGGGAGCACACAGGAGGAGTTAAGTGTATAGTTGCTGCCAAATGCATGAATTCACACTTATAACTGATGCTAACACGGTGTGTTACAAATAGAGTTTATTGAGTTCTCAGCTGAAACAAATATCTACGACAGATAATGTACTTTTTAGCAGTACTAGTACCATGTAAATAAATAGTGTCAGCATCATGATAGAACTCGGGATAGAGCACTGATAAATATGAAAGCAGATGTTATCAGCTAACATGCGACAACATTAAATCTTTTTTCTGAACTGACCATAATGCAGGGGGTTATATTTTTATCATTGTTATTTTTATTAAATTCCATCTGAAGTTCACTGTTTCAGTGCACTGATGTCATTTAGGAATAAAATAAAGTTTATGATGTTTCTTTAGATTATCCTGCCTCTATTGCAAATCCTTGTCTCAAATGTTTAATAACAACATTCCAGAATATCATCTGATAAATTGATATAGGAATTTTGTATTACCTCATATCGGGATCATTATCATTCATGATCATTCAGGCTCTACTTGTCAACAAGATTCCAGTTTATAAATAACTTGTTCTGTAAATAGATCTTGTGATCAAAGATATTGATCTGAATTTTTTTAATGTCTTTTAATAGAAATAACTCTCAGTTACAATTTTTAACTTCCTGGTTTAACAACCGCTTCCTGATTAAGCCCCGCCCATCCTACTTATGAACGCTAAACTGGGAGATCGAACATAAAACGTTTCCAACAGATTCAACACATTTTTTCTGAAATAATAATAATAATATAATAAATTGTTGCATTCCATTGCTGCCCTGTATTACAAAATTGGGTATGAAGCAAACATTTATCATTTCAAAAGTAGGGATTCAAAGAAGTGATTAGTTCAACACAGAAGTATGATCTTTAACAGTGTGAGTGCAGGTTTGTTGAATCTCTCATACTGACCGATCTTCATAGGACAGGGGAGGCTGGACATTGTCAAAGCCATAGGAGCCACCAGTCCTTTGGTGTGTGTGGGGGGTGGGGGGTTACAACACAAAGTTGGATGACAAAGCACATGCAAACATATTAGTTGCACTCGTGTTAATGCGCAAACAATAAAGCTGGTTATGTTTTACACTGAAATATGTTACTGTCAACGTGATGGACAGATGAGGAAGACGGGTGAGTAAAGTGTGAGGACAGCAGGAGGAGCATTGTCTCTACTGACCACGACTGCTGCTCGAAGGTTCTCTCCCGCTCTCTGCACTGCTGCTCGAAGGCTTCCTGCCGCCTCCTTTCTTCCTCCCTCTCCTCCTCTCTCCTCCTCTGCTGTCTTAGCTCTTCCTCCAGCCTCCTCTTCCTCTCCTCCTCCTCCTCCTCCCTCCTCTTCCTCTCCTCCTCCTCCTGCCTCTCTCTCCTCTGCCTCGCTTCCCGGAGACGCTGCAGCTCCCGCTCCTCCTCCTCTCTCTTCCTCCTCTCCTCCGCCTGCCTTTGGCGCTCCAGCTCCTCCTTCCTCTTTCTCTCTTCCTCTTCCCACAGAGGAGAGGTGGGCTGGTTGACTGGAGAGAGGGGTGAGTGTGGGCTGAAGCTGTGGCTGTTCACCTCCAGGATCCCGGGCTGCCGCAGAGAAGGAAGGAGAGATGATAAGAGGAAGCATTCAACACATGATGGTATTAAGTAATCTGAGCCTCATTAACCTTCAGGAGGAACTGCGACAATAGTGGAGTAACTTGTGTCATCCCCTGAGGTGACAACCAGCAAGTGATTTGCAGTTCCAATCAGTCAGGGGAGCTGTTGTTGCAAAACTACGAGCTGGAAAAACATCGGTCATCACAGCCACACACTGTGTCTCGCTGTGTGAACGTCCACGCGATTAAATATTCTTCTGCTTTTCACTTTCACTTTTATGCCGATCAAAATGCTTGCCGTTACCTCTTGTTGGTCGTCGCTCGTGGTGATCTCCTCCTGAGCCTTCAGCCACTCCTCCTGCAGTTTCTCCTGGTCACGCTTATATTTCTCCTGCACGACAAAAGGCAGGCAGCGAGGTCAAAGGGCGTACAATCAGATGGCCCACATGCACACAGTCTCATACACACACAGACCACATATATATTGCAGCTATATCATTTTAATATTATTCTAAGCTCACCTACAAGTTATCTAACCACCCTGAAAGTTGATAAACCTGTAGAAGAGAAGCTCGCCAAGGGCTGGAAGT
Organism: Acanthopagrus latus; assembly: GCF_904848185.1. Lineage (NCBI taxonomy): Eukaryota > Metazoa > Chordata > Actinopteri > Spariformes > Sparidae > Acanthopagrus > Acanthopagrus latus. The sequence continues at coordinate 9,333,111 of NC_051047.1, read as the reverse complement.
CTAGCTGGCACATCATAAAATCAGGCCGTGTATCCAACAGGGACTAAGACTGGAGGAGTAACAAGCCTTCCCGGCAACATCAGCGCTCTGCTTGGACACCTTTGATCTCCATCCAGAAATAGCCCCTCAGAAAAATGTTTTGACAGGACTCTACTACATTTAAGCCCAATACTCCACAGATGCTTTCCTTTCAGCTGTCAGAGCGCTCTGTACAGTCTTTTGGTGTTGAGCCTATTAGGAGCTGTCTGCACTGATTGTGAGGACTTCCTAGCGTGTCATTTCAAGCTCTGTGCCTCTGTTGTCTCATTGTGAGACGGGGCACACAACAGATTTCCATATGGGTATCTCAGATTAAATGGATCGTGAGGTTGCTTTGTTCAGTATTTTTGGTTGCTGTTTGTTAGGTACAGCTACAGTATGGATGGACTGTGAGAGGTGTGAGGGATGTGTCTAATATATTGGTATACCCAGGTCTTTCTCACATTAGAGGAACTTTTTTATCATGAAATTCAAAGGAAATGAAAACTGTCTTGGATGTGGCTCATGATATAAATACAAAAGCAAAAACTGGTTGTCCAATTGTCTGTTTTTATGGCTTTAATAGCATTCAGTAGTACTTTAACAAAACTACAGAGACACTGTACACTGAATCTGACACTTCTTTAAGACAGTTTTAACAAAGACTGAACCTTTGAGAAAGTACAATTTATTGCAGCATTGCTTAATGCACCTAATAAACTTGGTGTACATTGTGACATGACATCACTGTTATACGAATGTGCCTCTATGTACCTGTAGGAGGCGCTCCTGTTCCTTCTGCCATTTCTCTTGTCTTCTGCGCTCCTCTTCTGGATCCCAAGACCAGCGGCTGGATGACGGAGTGATTGCAGGAACAGGTATCTGCAGACAGAGACGATACTCATGCAGTTCATGTATGTAAAGTCCATCTAGTTGATGCCACTCAGGAATCAGCAAGTGTCAACTGGCTTTTGTTTCCAAACACCTCTACCTGCAAGTGATGAAGTAAACTTTTATACTGCAAATATGCCTCTGAACATTCTGGGAGTACCTGTATTGACACAGTATTCTTATATAACTGGCAACTGCATCACATCAGCTGTCCTGACTCACTTTGTGGTACTGTCAAGTCATGTGAATTTGAATAACAATTCACAATCTGGACAATGTGCAACACAATTTATTCTTAAACCAGTAATATTTTACTCCTCCATTTTCAAAGATACATCAATGGGTCTGGGGTTGTAATCTCTGCAGCAACTGCTTTTAAAGATGTTGTCATTCTATCAATAAGAGCAAAAGCGAGAGAGACAAAGAGTCTCTTTTGTGTTTGCCAACACTACTCACATTTGGCATTGCAGACTCTGATCCTCCTTGAAAAGAAAAGAAAATCATATAGTCAATATTTGCGGCATGCAGAGGCAGAGCAGAGAGTCAACCTCGAGGCCATGTACCATAGCAACACAAAGCTGACAGGCTTATTAAAATTTCAATCGGATTGTTCACTGAAGTACCAAAATCATCATCGACAACGACATTTAAAACCATAACAGTAACTGAGGTTTTCAACAGGCCTCGAGAGACAAAGGTCAAATTTCACCCACTAGGACTTATTGATTCTCTCAATTCGAAATCACCCACTTGTTGACATTTACATTGGATGCCAGCCCTGGATGGGAAAATCAATAATCTGATTGTGAGGACAAGATTAGACAAACTGAAAGCAAAAACACACATTTCAGCAGCATGCACACGAGTACAGCACAGCCAGTCTGAAAGGCTAACGTACGGTTCAATAAATGCATGCCAAGAGAGCACGAGGAGGCTTTTAACTTCATGCGCAGCAAAGTGCAGAGTGTAACCATGTGTTAAACCATTCACAAAATACCACAAACACAACATTCAGAGGTTTGTTTTTGTGGTTGGTACGCTCTTGGAGTGCTGACATGCTGTCCACACTATGTTTTTTCAAAATGTTGACTCATCTCTTCAAAAATAATATGTTGCGACATTTTCAAATTTCCCCAAAATATCTCCCCTTGGTTGAAAAAGCATGTCAGCATCCCAGGCTGTACCGATCTGAGGTGAGGAGGTCACTGCACACTCAACCCTGTTTACCACAGAGGTAGACCAGCGCACTGACACTGGACCTTGAGCCACCTGAAGGAGGGAAGTGGGCACAGCACAAGAGTTAAGCTCTGACACCAGACAAGACGGCTGAAAAAAGCTCCAAACCAGAGTCATGGAGGAATTTGGATCCTGACAGCTCATGATCAATTGATAATAAGGAACCTGTCAATTAAACATGAGGCTGTGACTGACAGGAAACATGCAGGTCTATTGGGAAATTTGAGGAATTCAGCGAGACAAAAGCACAGAGAACCCAGCCACCAGATTACACAGATGTCTTTATCACTATCAGCCATTAAGCCTGAGTCGGTCAGCACTTTATTTTTTTTTTTACCTGTTTCAAAAAACTCTGACCTCCGTTTTAAGTTTTTCAAAGATATGGGTTCTGACTCTACATGAGAGATGGAAAACAGGATATAGTGAGGCACAGTACAGGAGAGAAACAAGTTTCACTAGGGGGATATATTACCATATATTACTAATACATGAATAATACATACAGTATATAACGCTTAAAGGAAAAGTTCACTCCAAAATTTATTTATTTTTTCCTCTTACCTGTAGCGCTATTTTTGGCAGAGTTTTGGAGATATACCAGCCAGAGAGATGTCTGCCTTCTCTTGAATATAACGGAACTAGACGGAATTCGGCTTGTGGTGCTCAAAGTGCCGAAAAAAAAAAAAAAAAATCTGAAATAATGACCGAGTCACTCAAGATAATCCACAAACTATGTTGTGAGCAGTTTCTTGTAGGAACTTTTTTTCTTTCTCCCAAACTTCACCATCTCACTACAAAGAGAGAGCAAGCATCTGCTCATGGACAAGAGGCTTGTGCTCGTCACAGATACGGGTGCTCGGGAAGTAAACAGTTAGCTTAGATAGCTAGCCTCTTCTCCATGAGTGGATGCACGCTTACTCCTGCGCAGTGATTAGGAGATAGTTCCTACAATAGTTCCTACAATAGTTCCTGAAACTGCTCACAGCAAGCTCGTGGATTATCTTGAGAAACCAGATTCAAAGATCTTTGAGTGCCATCTAGTTTCATCATATGAGAGATAGGGCAGATATCTCTACAGCTGATGTCTCCAAAACTCTGCAACCCACACCAAAACAATATAGATGGATAAATAGCATTTCAGGTAAGAGGAAAAATGTGTGTTTTTGATCTTGGGGTGAGCTTTCCCTTTAAGATATCTCATAATCATATGTCTCGGTGTGGTTTTGTTACATAATTCTGTTACATAACAAGGTAAATGTCATCAGTATTATCCACAGTGGTCGAGTGTTTGCAAAAAGTTTCTTCCAAAACTAAGTCAACAGAATGACACCCCCTACTGGTGCGCTCAGTACAGAAATAGTCCTCAGGATCAATTTCATAACCTTTCTGATTGTGAGCCCTGCTCTTTACCTTTGCTCCTCCTGGTCACCAGCTCCTCAGGGAAACCTCCATTAACTCCGTTTGAAGCCACGTCCTGCAGGGAGACACGGCAGGGCGCGCGCTCATTAAAGAGGCACTCAACTGGGAACAAAACAGGACTCAAACTTGATCACACCTGAGTCGACCTGGGTGATTCTGGGTTACTTACGACAACTGGGTGTGCGGAGGCCTCTTTGGATGGCAGCGTTTCCCTGGAATGGTGTGAGGTGAAATCCAGGCTGGAGCTGATAATGTTTGTGTCGGAGGAACCTAGAAGCACCGGATGATCCGTACTGGTCAGATTGATGGTCTTATGGCTTTTAAATGGCAGGGAAGGTTGATCTCTGTCCCAGTCTGCATGCAGACAATGCAACGGCAAAAATGCGTGTTTGCACGTTAAAAAAACATGTTTTTTTTCTGTGCCAGTGAGTGTGAAGTGGTTGTAAATGTGACACCCAGCATTCAACAAAGAATGTCTATTTACTGTACATGAAGGCCACTATAAAGCAGGGAACGAGGTTGATGTGATGGTTTTGTTACAGAGAGCAGCAGGGGAAACAGAGAAACCACCTTCCCCAGCCATGCAGCCTATCAAAGCTTTCATAAACACACACACACAGTGTTTTTTTCCAGGCTCACAACCACTAAAGTATTACAAAAATTACTGTGTGTTAGTTCAAGGGAGCTACTCCGGGGGGGTGGGCTTATTATTTTTGTAAGGGGACACTGACGTGGTTGGAATAAGTAAGCCTTTTATACTAACATGGTGAAAACAGCACACTCAGAGGACAGTGAACCTGAGCTTGGTTAGTTCTCCACAAGGAAAACACCACATGGATATAGAGGAGAGTGCTGATGAGAGAGAAAAGGCAGCAGAAACAACCGGTAGAACTAAAAGGGGGAAAAACAGCACAAGAAAAACACACACAGGAAAAAAAGAAAAAAAGAGAAAAGAAAATCCAGCGAGGTCAACACAATAACAGTCTTCCTGTGCCAGATGAGAAAAAAAGTTACACCGGCTGTCATGAGATCATTCATGGATGATTTCACAATAGTTTACGGACCAATTTAAAGTGTCAAAACTGTTTAGCAACGCAAGCAGCGTAAGCAGTACTGTCAGCCCAGGAATGCAACCATTAAAGTGGTTCAAGTCATCTCCCGCTCTCTCTCACACACACGCACACACACACACACACACACACACACCACTCAGATGACTCACTGTTCTTGCCATGACGGCGTATATCCATGACCAGACTGCCCTCCTGCAGAGCCTCCTCCATGCAGGACTTCCAGTCTGTGTAGCTCATTTCTGCCACCTGCTGCCTGTTCACCGTCAGCACCTCGTCTCCGGCCTGAAGCTGGCACATCTCGGCCTGGCTGCCTGTAACCACAGAGAGGGACGTGTCGTTGGCTGTAGAGAATGTACCCAGTTGTACCACTGTAGTGACTATCACAAGCTCCTGAAGTCAAAAGAGTCATTATTCTTGCATTTAATCATAAAAAGTGGTTGTTTTAGTCATTTCACCGAAGTTGAATTTCCAAGAAATTGTTGCGAAACGAGAATTTATACTGTGAGACTCAAATGACAGTTTTCATTCTCACCAGTAGAATCCTACACACATAATGTTCATTGTTAAATAATTCAATCACCAAACTTCCCATGCTTCTAGGTTTGTTGGAGCATTACAACTCAATAACTGTTTTAATGCTGAGGATAAAAACTGCAACAAAGCCCTTGATTTGACACATACAATACTATCATAATTTCACAGTTAAGTTTCTGTTTAATTGCTCTTAATGGATTACTCGTTTAATGTGAGATTTAACATTTTACCATTTACCCAACAATTTCTATAACGTCCTTTTAAAATCAGTACTTTTGTTGTCCCTTTGACTCGTTGTTCTGCATAGGTGCATGTGTGGAGAATGTGGTTAATAACAGTAGATCATCTATGCTCTGTTGCTTTGCATGTCTGCTGAACAGTGGATGAGGTCATTGTACTGTTGCATCTGCGGTTTGCCTCTTCTTGCTGCTTTGCATGATTTGTGCTGTACTCTTATGCTTTATGCTCATATTGTTGCTTTTGTTCTCAACTTGGCACGATACTGTCTTGTCTGTGGATTTATTCCTAAACTGTCACTTCAGTGTTTTTTGAACATCTTGCCAAAGGACTGCAGTTGAAAAAGTGCCAGCTGGCTAACAGGAGCACACTTACAAAATGTTGATTAATGTGCGTCATCCCTAAATAAAAGAATAAAAGAAGGATGGTTTGACAAGACTGGCATATTGTAGATAAAGATATGCCCAAGTAAGAGGGTGCAACGAGTGTGACAGTTCATGTTTTGATGCAGGCTCTGTGTGAGACTGAAATGTTCCTAAATTCCAAGAAAAGTACGATGGTGGGAAAATCTCAGTAGAAAGAGAGGCTCAGGCCCAGCAGATCTGACCCACATAGATGCTGCCCTACATACAGTGGGTCTGGCAGTGCCACTGCAATGGACTCGAAACCCTGCTGACACTTAACCAGCGGTGCCTGGCTGTAAAATATAACACAGCCTGCACGATGGTTTCCAGTATAACCACTATACTGTAAGTGTGAATACATCAGTCAGCTTTACTGAGAGTGAAACCAATTGATGTTTTTCCACCGGGAAGGTTGGCGTTGCCAATTTGGCTGACCGGCACTCATTATACTGGAAGGTGAATAAAGCTTTACCCATAATCCCTTGGTTTGAAGGCATTGCTCTCATTTGTCTCTGTTGTTACCTGGCTGTACGGATGTGACGCGAGCTCCTGTTGAGTCCCAGTTTGCCTGGAAGCCAAAGTCTCTGCTGCTGTTGGGCTTCTGGTTCAGGCTGATCCGCATCTCACAGTAGTTCTCCTGGAAACCAAACAACAACACAGGTGAGTAGAGATGAACAACGGCGGCTTCAAGTGCAGAAATGTGGTCCTGACTTTCCATTACTCCTGAGATCAGCACATTGGGCTTGTGTGTCTGCGAGTACGCCAGCCTGCTTTGGCAAGAAAACCTTGCATCAATCATTTATGGCTGTGGATTCAATGCCAACCTGTTGCTATTGTTTAATTTCTGCAGTGAGGCAATCTTGAATATAAGCAACTTTTACACAGCAAAAGAGGCCGAAGCTGAATTTGGATTCGATTTAATGACTCGCGGGTTCAGTAATTATTTACAACAAAGATAAAAATACATTTAATGACTGGTCGCACTGTAAGTATTAAATAAGAAAGGAGTAACACGTGGATTATTTTCCCCTCAATATACAAGCTGATCTGTTTTGTCAACAGTGAGTAACATGAGTACCTGGCTGGTTTCTTTGGCTGGAGCAGGACTGACTGGGGGTTCACTCTTGACCTGAGGAGGGACAGGTGAGACACTCTGAGTGGAGGTGATGCTCTTCGCTGTGGTCACGTCTTTATCCTCTTCCTCGTCTTCGCTGCTGTGGGCCGAGCTGGACTGAGCCTCGTCCTCAGAGGTCATGAACTGTTGGTAGCGGGTCGGCACGGAAGGCTTCTTAGGGACATCCACGTCACCGTTGACACGCTTGTGAGAGTCGTCCATCTGTTCAGGATGAATTCAGATTTTTAGATATTTTGGTAGTGTTGGTCAAATGATGAGCTGTCAATCACAAAATAATGAATCTGAAATAAGAGCTTAAAACAGAGAGAACTCGGCTGATGAATGTGTTGTCAACTCAGTTAGCGCAAATGTCTTTTAAGAGACCGAAATCATCACCAGACAGTCACTTACTGATCTGATTAAACATAATTTACATTTACTGTAAGAGTAATGAATGTGAGGGAGGCTTAAAATAGCAGCTCTGGCAGTCAACTTAGCATTATAAAAACTCTAGCTTCATCCATTATTCACACGGTAATCAGATCAGACTCTTGGCTGACACTGATGCACTCAAAACAAATAACACATTACATGACTAACAAGGCAAAGATCCCTTACTGCCAAGCAAACACTCTCTCCTCCGGTCCATGTCCTCTCTGCTACACGGCTAGTTTGTATTTAGTTGTGGAATTATCTGGTACTCACTGGCAAAACTCGGGGAAGTGAGCTGAGGCGGGACGGCTGGGTCCCAAAGGGCCTCGGCGTGACAACTGAGGTTAGACGTGCGCTATCCGATCTCTGGTAGCTCCTGGGGAGGGAGGCGGAAACCCGAGACACCGCGGGAGGCTTGGGTTCCATTGAGCTGAGCTGTGGTTGTTGTTTGTACAGAGAACCAGAGGAAGGGGCCTTCACCTCAGACTCCACTTCAGCCTGTTTGGCCAACAATGGGCGCCTCGGCTTGGGTACCTCTTGCACAGAACTAGAAGAGGGGAAAACAGTTGTGGTCTTGACTTTGTTAGTGTCTTCTGAGACTGGCTTCCTCGGTAAAGGTGCAGCCTCTGGAGATTGGGACCTGTGGAAAGAGCTGTAGCTGGTGGGAGTGATGATGGTCGTGGTGTCGCTGCCTGCAGGACTGTCCAAAATGTTACTTCCCCGTGATGTGAGAGGGGATGCGGCCCTGCCTGTAGCTGGTGAAGCAGCAGGGGGTTGGTCTTCTTTATGAAAAGGCTCAGGGGATTCAGAGGAAGTGTAAGGAGTGTCAATAGTGTAGCTCCTGGCAGGAAGGGTTCGGGTACGTGGGGAAATGTCAGCCTTCTCAAACACGTCCTCGTCGTCGTCCAGGTAAGAGAGAGATTTGAGGCGACTGCCAATGCTGTTGCTTCCTTTATTTTCTCTGTGGACCGGACAGAGGAGGAGAAGACGGATGGGATATTGAGGTAAATAGGGAAAAGAAAAGTGGAGGATGATGGGTGAAAATGAGAGACAAGGATGGAAAGGGGAGGCAATTTTGATAGATGAAAGGGGTTGGGAAATAAAGAGAAGAACACAGGTTGAAAAGAGGAGGGCAGAGAGAGGAGGGGGCAGGGTGTAAGCCGTGGTTAGATTACACTTTCACACTGACTGAAGACACAATTACAGAGGCTCCTCATTCACTCCTGCACAAATAATCCTGCAGCTGCAAGACCTCTCATACACACCTTTTCTCTGTACCTTAGCAAAGGATCCCCCTCCGAGGGTAAAAAAAAAAGGTGCAACAGAGGAACAAATTCAGTGTGTAAAAACCAGAGGACCAGAATATAAAAAATTGTACAGCATTACAATATCATGATACACGACCCTCAACCTATCAAAAGCACCTGATCAGGTGTGTTTTCACTCACCTCTCCTCTTGCATCTCCTTGAAGGTCTTGGACCTTCTGCTGCCGCTGTACGTGATCTGCTCTATCTTTTCCCTCTCCTCTTTCTTCTTCACTATCTCAGAGTTGACGCTCCTGCGCCGGTTCTTCCATTTGCTCAGGTCCTGCAGCAAAAGTAAGCCCAGATCACCTCATGCCCCATTTCTTTAACAAGTCATCGCAGATCGACAGATAAAAACAGGCTGGTATTTTCTGACTGGTTGTGTTGCATGGCTAACCGGACTGCTGAGAGGAGTGAAGTTGAGAAGGAGAGAGAAAGACACACACAAAAAAGAAAGGGCTACATTTGAAGGTGTTCTATTTGTGTGCTTTAGGCTCCTCCCGGCTCACCTCCCCTGTGTATTGGGGACTGTGTGACCTAAATGCTGCTTTAAGACTCCATTATTTTGTCATGACACCATCAGACCACTGACAGACACACTACCCTCATATGTATGTGGTTAGCTTAGTCTTAATGTTATGATGCTATTAGTCTTAACGTTTCTACCACAGAGTGAACTCTTGTGATGAATCACGGGGGTGTTTAGAACTGCAGCAACACTGCCCTCTAAAAGCTAGTTTCCAGGAATTACACACATCCCCAAATTAATATTATAAGGATTAGGTCATTCTTATTCTAGGCTCTCTGTCTTACATCATCTGCCTATTTACATCATAACACCATTTCACATTAATATTTTTCATATTAACAGTATGTTGTGTTTCTTGTCACAAACGCTCTGATTGGGAAATGAGGACAGATCATAGCCAGAGGGCAGTGCTGCGCCAGTCGATGTCTGCCTCCGTCTCTGGCTTCTATCTGAACAGCTCTCTTTTCACCCTGTGGCCAAGGACTGTACAGCAACACCTGCTCTCCTGAGCGCCGCACAGATCAGCTGCTCACCTCTCACGTCTGTGTGTCGGGAACAAAACAGCCTCCTGCCAGAGTCGGCTTGTCTTGATTCATTTAACAGGAGTGGTGGGGAGCAAACGGATAGCCTCCAGCTTTAGTTAGGTATACCAGTTGTACTCACATCCTGCCACTTATCCTCGGTCTCCTTTATCTGCTCACGATACTTCTGCAGCTCTTCGAAGCGAACCTGCCGGAGGACGCTGGGGTCGACCTGGATGTCGCTTGTTGATTTACTCCTGTGGAAAGAAAAGTTTTTAAAAAAAAAAAAAAAAAGCTCTGGGCATCAGCAGGGGCAGAGGGGGTGGAGGGTTAGCTTGCTTTTCCTGGCAGAAGCTTTACACAAGGGGGAAAAAAAAGTAAAAATATAATTTAAATGTATGTATTCCACTCCAAGTATGCATGCACTCTCTTACCATCCTGTCAAATAAAATGTAGTCAATAAAAAAACATGCAAAATTCAGATGGTCAAATTAAATTCCACCTTGCGCCGTTGCTGAAAATAAATTGCATTAGACCTTTAACCTGTATCCAAGTGTTAGAACAAACAGCACACGGGTAGACCAGTAATGTAAGCTTGGCAGGTTAGTTACATGTATCACAGCCCTCCCAGTCATGCAGAAGAACAAAGTTGCACAAAAGCTCACAGCCTTTAGAAAAACGCACTCTTTTTTTTTCCACTTACCTGTCAAGAATTACACGTTTCTCATATTCAGTCAGTATATCAGTGCTCAGTCATAACTCTCACTGGGACTTACTACAGGTTAGCTAGAGCACCCAGTGTATTGCTATTGTATGCATCTTTTCACTTTGTTGCTTTGTCAATAGAGCTTTGTGGAGCAACTTAATCCCCCTCCCCTCCCCTCCCCTCCCCTCCATCACCCTGAACTTGGCCCTGTGCCATACAATACTCTGTGTTGTGTGTCAGCATTTAGCAGCTCGAGGGTGAGAACAGCAGCACAAAAGCAGGGGGCAACGAGGTACGACTGTAAGAGGCCAGAGCGAATGCAAACGTGCCACATTCCTGGGAGCCCATATCAACTCACCCGTCCGTACTCTCTTGCGTTTGGTGCTGTCTAGGAAACCAGAGAGAACCACAGACAACACAGTCACATTTCTGCAGGAGGGCCTTTGACAGTGAGTCTGGTCAAGAGCTTGAAGCCAATAAATGACTGAGAGCAGCTGATCCCCAGCTGATGGGCTTCAAATGTGTGTACAACCAGCTAAAACATGACTCTGCTGGTTTTCACTTCATACACATATTCCCTTTACCCCCATGCCAGTGGAGAGGAGGGTGACGTTTCTTAATCCAAAAAATTGTTCCATAAAGTTTGTAAGGCATAATCAAAGTCTTTGAAAGCACCAACATCTGAAATTGGCTTGAATAGACATTGTTTACACACTTAAGCTTGTGCACCCACTTCAGAGCTAATGCTTTTAGCTTTGCAGCTACGCTGAAGGTTTCAGCTTGAACAGCGTGTAAATAATGTTGTTTCAAATCAGTGTGGGATCTTGAGGCTTTTTATGTGAATGCTGCAATGTTATTTTGTTGTGAAGCTCCACAAATGTTTTGTGGACTACAAAACTTTATTTTCCTTCAGCATGGGGTGAGTAGATAATGACCCAATTTACATTTTTTGCTGAACTGTTCCTTTAAGGTGTGTATATAGTAGGCTTACAGCACAGTATCACCTTTCCTTTCCCTGACATTTGGATGGGGAGTTGTGCAGACATGCATCTTTCCCTAAACAATGCTGCCTTTCTGGGGACTCCAATATGATGTCACTGGAACCATGGCTTTACATATGGAAGTGAAGTAAATCCAGATGGCCTTGACTCAGGTTAAATGGTTGCTTTGTCTGTGCTTGTGTGTGTCTGGTCATGTGCAAACACAGTGCGGTACAGATTTGTGTTCAGGTTACTATGGAGTCTACATATTCTTTCAGAGCTGTGGGGAATTCCTATAGGCTTTCATGTTGGCTCCACAGACAAGACCGAGTTTAATTGTCCCGCTCCCTACTGTCAGGACGGTATGTTTGGATATTGCTCAAGCTCGAATATCTCCACACTCTCATGCTGCTGCACTTTGAGCTTTACATGTCAGTGTGAAGTTCCCAGTGCTGAAGAAAACAACTTTGTACTGAGTATATAGTCAGATCCGTGTTACCGTAGGTGTCGGCTGAGGTCAACAAACGGCCATTTCAATGCATTCCATCACAAGGTCATGGAGTCTTATTTCCTTTATTAAGCTTGAATATTTTATCAATTCACAGGCAAACTCGGTCTGATCGGGCATCAAAACCAAAGATATAAGGCAGAATTAGGGTCTGTTTAACAGTGCTCGTGATGTACCAAAGAATTGTTCAAAAATCACACTTCAAAAACACAGCAGCAGTGACTTCAGTACAGTCTGTCCATCCACACAGCATTTACATACCATGTGTAAAGTAAACATATTGCCATCATGCAGAAAACCATAATCAGTGGCCATATGCTGACAATATCATAGGATCTTTCATTGCAGACATACATAATGACGTATTCAATTTTGAAATAACAAACTTTTCAAACAAGAGAAAGTTCGGGGCTGTTGCGGTTTTTCCATTGCATTTTGTGTTGAAATACTCACAACTGACCCGGTGAATGCCAAAGGCACCTAGTACTTTTCATAAAGAAGAGCTCAACTGTGATCTTTAGTCCAGCCATTCAGAATAAGCAGTCTAGACAACTTCACCATCAGACAGACAATATTCCAAGACTGAAATGGCACTTAATGTTTTCACAGAAACAATAAAAACCACAAAGGATTGCAGAAAAAGTCAACAAAGTCAGAAGAACACAACAGGCACTGTGACAGCAATCTGCTTTTACAACTTCAGAGCAGCCAGCCTCTCCACCAGAAGCCTCTTCTTATATCTCAGCCGACTGGCCTCCCTGATCGCCTGCATTCTCTGCAGGTCGCCTTCGCTGCAGGAAGAGGGCACTGAGGGGATCTGATTGGCTGATGGGCCTCTCACTGAGCTCTGACTCTCCTTAGAGCAAACTCCAAATTTTCTAAGAAGCATGTCATCTGTTTTAGGATGTGGCTCCCTCTCAACCTGATTCTGTTTATTTGCTGCTGCCTCCTGGGTCAGAGGACATGGGGGACACAGAAGTCTGGCCTTGAGATCAGGAGGCAGAGCCCACGGCTCTGGGATGGGCATTGGGGCATAGTTGTCAGGGGCTCCTGAGAGTGGCCGTTGCTGTTGAGCCTGCTGGGTTTTCTCCTTACGATAAACCACATCGTCCTTCTCGATATCAGGATAATCGTCTTCCTCGGTGCTGCCGTGGACGTGCCGTTGAGTGATGATGTTGAGTTGTGGCTCGGACGTGTAGAGACGGCGTCTGGCGGGCAGGTGAGACTTTATCATAGCCAAGTCTGTGTTAGACTGGAAGGCCAGGGTTCGCCTGGCAAACATGTCATCGTTCTCCAAATCAGGGATAATGCTCTCATAGTCAAAGGGGTCTGGGGGCTCCCGGGGGTCTTGACGCCCAAGGAGGGGCCACCTCTCGCATTTGACCAGTTTGGGACCCGAGGCAGGGTCCACTGGGGCAAACACCAGAGGGGGGGGTACTAACAGAGGGGGCTGTATCTTTGGGAGCTGTGGGAGAGTGTTTGCTTGGACATGGGGACTGCAGGGTGGGCAGAAAGAGAGAAAAGGACAGAGAGGAGATGAGTGCATGCATGTGAACTGGATCAAAGAGCAAGAAAAGAAGGAGGAAATATATGAAGCAGCCATTTGATTCAAACTAATGGTGATCAAATCTGGATTTTCCAACCACTCTGTGTTACCAGTAAGCAAAGTTTTCACTTGGAAATGCTTTCATAAAATAGGATAATGCTGAGGCACAGCCTATTTTTTATAAAGGTCAGTGCGGGCAAACTGCTTTATAAAGCATGTTAGAGCAACCTCCAGCAGCCTGACAGTGTATTTTATCATTAGTATGTTAGAAAGCATCAAAAATTCAGCCCCAACAGGAGCCAATCATATTTATCCCATAAAATCCAGACGCTCTTCTAAAACATTCCTTCATTGTCACAATCATGCAGCTGTATCGACCTTTTCCCCACAACAAGGGTGGTGTGAGCCGAGGCCTCGTGTGTGTGGGAGTGAGAGGGGGAGGTGCCGGAGCGAGAGGGGGCAGAGGAGAGCCAAGGACTGATGTCACAGTCCGAATCATCTGAGGAAGAGCCCGACTTCTTATGGCTACGGCCGAGGAGAGCAGGGTGGAGGAAGGACAGGGGACAGAAGAGCAGGGAGGGTGAAGGGGAAAGATAAGAGGCAGTGGTAGGGGAAGAAAGAAAGAAAGGTAAGTAGGAGAATGTATGCAGAAAGTGCAGTGAATAACAGAACACCAGATATTGAGTCTAAGGATCTGTAAGGGTAAATATGCACGCAATGATAATATGGTATAATATGTGTGTGGTAGAAAAGTAAGAAGAGACTGTGCAAGAGGCAGGGAATACATTTTATCCATGATGTTGCTCTTGTGCGTATGTGTTTGAATGATAATATGTTAATTATGTGTATGAAAGAAGTTCATATGATGCTGGATGTTACCGCCCTCACACACCTGAAGCCTTGCATCTTCTTGTACCAGGGCCTCCTCTGAGAGCCCAGTTTGATCTTCTGTATGTGTACATCTTCCTCGGGGGTCCAGAACTTTGGTAAGAACTTGTCATGGGACTCGTTGCCAGCAGGCTGAGGTTTGATGCCCATCTTGCGTGCGTAGAGATCATCCTGGATGGGGTCGGCATAGCCCACCTCATCGTCCTCATCCTCAGAGTCGCCGTATATCTCCCTGAACAGGCTGTCGGTGGACACGACCCGGTGGTCCACCCTCACAGAGCTGTGCTTGGAGGGCTGCATTTCGCTGTGGCTGATGTCGCTGCTGCTCGAGAGAGACAGCCAGTCACACAGAGGAACTTCTCAGCAGCACAACAGCATGGCAGTCACGCATAGAGGGGCGTAATACCTCGGGCACCTCAAATCAAATGATGCGAGGATTAGCAGCCAAATGCAAGCTCAAAACCAAACTGGGAAGCTCAAACTCAAATCACTCCTTCAAGCTCATGAAATTCAGAGGGAGTAAATAAGGACGTGCTGCAGCTTAAATCTCAAACCAAACCAAACGGAAACCAACAAACTGAAGACTTGTTAGAGGCGGCATACTGCAACCAAACATGTCGCTCATGGTTACAATTAACCATGCAAACTGAGGGTAAGAGAAGCGCTCTACTTTGTTCTCATCAGGCAGGCACATCAAAGTCACACTGTTGCTTCATGTTCTCTGACCTGAGGAAGGTCACATTCTGTTGAGGGACAACACTGGGAGTCATAGTGACCTTAGGCCAGGGGCTCCCTCTGCCCCCAGGGGCCCTTCCCGCTGCCAGGGGACTCGCGGGCACGGCGAAGTTGGTGGGAGGAGCCGGGGAGGGGCTGTGGAAGCGTCTGCTGGCCAGGTCGTCCAGAACAAGGTCGGGGTCCGGTCGATCTGCGTCCGAGTCACTGCCACTGTCATACTCGTAGGCCCACTGCAGGTCAGCCGCGGGGACAGCGGTCTGGGAGACCTGACTGTTTGCGTGCCAGTCAGATGAAAGCCTTGATTCACTGCAGTCGTCATTCCACAACAAAATTAAACACAACGCCAGTGCACACCACCATCGACCAATCGCAGACAACACAACGGGAGCACAAACACCGATAATGATAGAGGATAGAGGAGACAAAGTAAACCAAGGACTTCGGTATGACCACTTCAAAATCATGTTGTTACATTGTACTGAAAATACATTTTGAGCACCCTCAGTCATATCATAGTGTTAACTGCAGTGCTTATCCAAACAGTACCTTGTGAGCGTGCCTTCATCCTCCGAGTTTGAGGGGTTGGCCCAGCTCCGCCGGCTGTCGTCATTGCGCTCGGCCCGCTTCTTCCTCAGTGGAGCGGGTACATAGCCTGATGGTTTGTCTTTAGAGGGCAGGAACTGGTTAAACTGGACACTGGCCTTGGGTGTGATGGATACCGACCGGCGGTAACTGACATTGTCCTTGGTGTTGGCCATCCTGAAGCCAGAGTCTGCCTCGGTGTCGCTGCAACAACCTGGAGCGTAGGCAGAACGGGGGAGAGGAGGGAAGACAAACAGGTGTGAGAGAGGAGAAGGCAGAAGTCTGATGTGGGTAATGAAGTGGGAAAAAAAGGGCACGGGAGGTGAGAAAAGAGTGAGGGGAGTGTGTTGTGTGTTCTGACATGACTTTGAAGGAGTAACAGAGGGGTGCAGGGTGGGGAACGGAGGCCTCCTCATTTACGAGACGGTGTGGACGGCTGTGGAATGTCTTCCTGCCCTCTCTTACGACACACACACACACACACACACACACACACACACACACACACACACACACACACACACACACACACACACACACACACACACAGCCAGACCAGCACAACCCTCCCTCACAGCATACTACACGTGTGCCATGAAACCAGATCACAGACAGCTTTGGCACTGATATATAATATCTCCTCTCTTGGTCACTCGGGTGACTTTTCACTGAAAATATTCACTTTCAAAAGCCTGCCACCAGATGGCAACAGGCATTTGTTTTCACAAAGGGGAGGCAACTTTCTGGCTCTGATGCCATTAATCTTTTCACAAATATTTTAAGTTCTGGATGGATGAATTTGATTGTATGCTGCTAGGGTGTAAGAGGCCATCTCAGATAACACAAGAAAAACAATCACAAAAGTCAAAGAAAACGCTTTAGAAAATCCTTTAGAAATGTAAAAAAAAAGGAGCTCTTGTCAGACCTGATTATGAACTATGGATGTAAATTACTTAACATCTCCTACCCTCGCTGCTGCCTTTAAGAGTGGTGTCAGATGAGATGCTGTGGGGTCGAGAGCCCAAAGAGTCCAAACTGTCCAGGGAGTCGTCTCTCTTATGTCCGCCTCCTACTCCTCCTCCTCCTCCTCCTCCTCTCAGCTGGTGTAGCTCCTCTCGCTCTGAGTACCAGCTATCGCCAAAACCGCTGTCCCTGACGTTGCTGCCTTTCTGGCTGGACGTTTCCTGCAGAGCCTTTCATATAGACACACACAGACACACACACAGACACACACACACACACAGAGTCAGATAATAGGGTGCAAATTACAACATTTAGCTCCACTGTGTGTGTGGCGTGAGAGATCTCCCAGGTAGAGTGAGAAGTCTGTACTGTCTAGCATCTCATTCTTGCTGTCAACGTACACTCCTATAATGTCTATAAGGGGCGATGCATGCTGTAATTTAAGTGAAATAACCTCAATGTTTTCTGTTCACAGTCATCTCTGCCATAACAAAAATAATCCCAGCACCCTGATGACTGTGTTTACTGTGTTAAGAGACAATGATTTTGCGGCATAAACACGTCAGCAAACCCTGGAGCCGCTTTAACCAGCGTGGCTGCAGACGAGCAAAAACCTGTCCACCACTCAAAAAATCAAACGATTTTCAGATCTGTAATCCGCTGAATCCTGCCAGACAATACGAGTCCACAAACTAAACCCAGCCTAACACTGCTTGGATTATCGTAGCTAAACGTACAAGAAGCGCAGTAACCGACTGCTATTACTGAAAATCCCTGTACTCCAGTGAATTATAGAGGCGCTGAACACCGCCACCATCTATAAATCTGTTTGAAAGCAAAGTGCCAAATTCAACACTGGAACGAGCAGAGGCTTCTTCAGGACGGAAAGGCAGCTATTTTCACACACAAACCACGCGAATTGTGTGCCTGGTTGTAAACAAGATTAAAATAGCTGAGTCGAGGGATCAGGTCATTTATGACTTAACGTAGCTTTGGTTTTAGTGGGCAGCAATCCGGGGCCCCTTGGCCTTTAACAGTCGTCCTTCCACACATAGTCTACATACCAGTGAGGATACAGAAATGTACTGGGCAGTGGCTGTAAAAGAGGATTTCATCCATGCTATTCCCGGTTTCCACAATAAAATTAAGCTTTTGTTTCATGGCAGCGCAGACTGCACAATAGCCACCTGGAGAGTTTTACCTTGTATAGCGCTGTGCCCAATAATCCCTCGAATGCCTTAAAATTCAGGTAAGGTCCGTCATAGTAACGGTCACACTGAGCTCTTCTACCCAGCCAGTAGACTGTGATCAACACCTGAGGAGAAGAAAAGACAGAGTTTAATACACAGACCACACACGCCCATGTGCGTAAATGACCAGACAGAACCCATCAGATTAAAGCTATGCCTTTACCCTAACTGATGTTCTGTGCAGCGCTACAGCGGGTTATTGTTATGATAGCTGCAGCCCTACACTGACACAAGGTGATATCAGCCCGGTGCCATGCTCCCTCTTGTTTTCCAGGCTCATCCAGAAAACTCTGCTGCTGTTTGTGTGTGCATTAATAGGCAGGACAGGTAAAATGTGCTGCACCAGAGCGCACAAACATCGCCACATCAACAATGCTGGTGCCCTATTATACATGACACTGTTCAAATTGACATCTCAGCACTTTTGTTTTATGTCATCTAAGTTTGAATGTTACTATAGTTGCAGTTTAAGTGTACAGCAGCCACATGATGAAACAAAATCTATGACTTATACAACATCTATTGGACTAACAAACCTAACACATAATGGCAATTTAAATGTGTATCTCTCATTTTAATAACTTAATTGCAACTTTTGAAACTTACTGATGAGCCCTTAATATATATATATAAATGTAGTCTGGGAGTAACTCATTCATTTTGGGTTAAATGTTTAGTTTTTGCATTTTAACATATTGGGACCATATTGGAATTGAGCATTGTAAGTTTTTTTTTACATGGAATCACATGCATTCAGTGTATTTCGTAGATTCGTAAGTAAATCAAATAAAAAGAAACCTAAGAAGTTGGCGTAGAGGCATTCTGGTGTGCTGAAATGTACATAATTGCAATGTCCTTGGTTTGTCTCTGGCGGCGGACCCTTGTTGCTTGTTATCATCCCCCATGTCACCCCCTTGAATCCTGTCACAAGTACTTTGTGTCATCTTAATACAAAAGTGGTTAAAGGACAATTGTTTTTAAAGAGTCTGGAGACAGTTTGGTCAGAGATTATGTAGCTAATGAAAGTAACTTACACTAACTAACACAAAGCTGGTAGCTGCTGCAAAGCCAAGCTAGCCTAGTCAAGGGACCAACATTATAACCACTTGTTTACTTCACGTTAGCCTTCCTTTACAAACTCAAAGTTTTGGGGGTCAGTGCCTAAAATACTACTGCTAAGCTGCTACTGCTACTGCTATGTTAGTATGTGTTATGTGGATACATAAAATTAGTATTTTGTTGTTGAGTACATTAACAGGAAGCTGTTAGCTGGTGCTAAACCAAGCTAGCCTTGACAAAGAGCTGACATTACAACCAGCGTGTTCCTAACGTTAGCATTACTTCACAACTTATTTGTAAAGTCTGCTATGATTGGGATCTGTGTGGGAATAAATTTGGTGCTCTATTGAGCGTGATCAATAAATATCTCATAAAATATCTGTTGTAATCTGTAACACTGTTGTCAGAAGTTAATTAACCTGTGGAAAAATGTCCTCACTGTGGTATCCCTTATTTGCATTTAAAAACATCTGTAAACAGACTTCAGCAGAGTTTCCCTGTGAGGGATCCTGAACAGGACTGTAACCGTAACTGACACTACATTTTGTTTTATGTTTTATTAGCGCCGAACGACAAGCCAGCATTATCAGTTCTTAGAGAAAAGCTCATGTTTTTCCACTCACATTTTTCAGCCTCCTGTCGGTCTCTTGATGCCTGTGAGAGAAAGAGCAGAAAACAGAGGGGTGTGTGTGTGAGAGAAGATGACAATAAAACGAACAGAGGGCATGCTTGTCGGGTCTCTGTGTTGGACGGTGAAAGAGCTGGAAAGTGAGAGCACAATCCAGACTACTGCCAGCCCTTCACTCACTCTCACACAACAACACAAAGGCTGGGAGAAAAACAAACACACATTTCAGAGAAAGAAAAAAAAAAAAATCATTGCAAGCAATAAAGTAAAGTGTTACCTGAGAGAGTGTCTATTTTTCCCACTAATCACAAAATGGTGCAGCTGTAAAAACAGTTAGAGTTTAGAGACACAAAGGGGGGTTTGTGTCTGATTTTAAATAATGATAAAACTAATAGCTGCTAATTCAACATCTCGGTACCAAACAAGGCTCCACTGTTGGCGCGGCAAAGCCATACGCATGCTACCCAGGTCAAACTGAATCTCAGTCATATTTCTGGGGTTTGACAGTTGACCTTGCAGTCAGTAAATCACTTTCCCAGGGAAAAAAAGTCTGTTTGTTTTTACTCCTGTGAAAAAGCACACAAAGCTGCAAGCCTGGTGTTTCTTTTTTTTCTTCTTGCGTACTGGACACTGTGTACCTTTCACCTCAGCGGACGGTGGTGTCTATTTAAAGTGGTCAATAAAAAGTGATAATCGGCTTCAGTACATACAGTAACCTTTGCGGTGACACGGGAAGATATATAGGCTGCTTCACATACAGTGTGCATGAAACACATTCCTGCTATCATGTGGTAACACAATAGTCACACATGCCTCTCTGCCTGGGAGCACTTGGATTTCTTAAAGCCCCTTCCTGCACTCAAGTAACCTGTGCACCTGAGGTTGCTTGATTCAAGGGGAGGAAACAAAGCGAGGAGGTAAAATTAAACACATCATTTTAGTTATTTAAAAATCAGGGCCAGTGGTTAAATGGGGACCAATCTAAGGCATAAGCACTGATTGTCCAATGTATCGCTGAGCAACCATTAAACCGCTGGTTCCAAAACATTTCAGCGCCTGACCTGTTATGGGGTCCAGTGTGTCACTGATGAGCTGCTGCATCTAAAAGTCTCCGATTGTTTTGTTTGAGTAACTGTTTGAGGCAAAGATTCATCATCTGATATTTCACAAAAAACAAACAAAGATTAGTCCAAAAATAAATCAAATCTGTGCAGCTCAACTTAGTTTTTCTTCTCTCTGACCACATTATTCACCGCATGACTAATGAGATTTTTCTTGTGAGTCACTTGGACCCACTGAACTAAACTATCACACAGTATATATGAAGCAATAAAAAAACAGTCATGCCCAAACACTACTTACATAATAAAGCATCAATATTAATCTATATTATCTATAATAATCTATATTTACAGAATCCATTTTACAGTGGAAGGAGTATTTATTACTTTCAATACCTGCAGCTTGGGAGCAGCGGGAAGTTTGTGAACAAATCATTCACTTTTAAATTTAATATTTTTGTTGGCAAACAACTGCGTATTTACATATCCAGCAGTTGTGGAGCAACATAAACGTTACTTTTGAGCTGTGTTTCTGCCCCTCTGGTTGCTGTAGGTCTAATATTCACTCTCTTATAGCTCACTTTTTAGTCTTTATCAATTCCTGAGGGAAATATTTGTCAATTTAGTTGCTGGATGCCCCATTATGTTCACCAGTTAGCTGCCGACGGCTGTTTGCTGCTGAGCAGGGAGGGCACACTGGGTTTTTAGAGCTTTGTTGCTGAAAACGGCTGCTTGCTGTGAACAAATATGACATTATGTCATCGGTGAGAGTGATCCAGCACGGTGAATGAGCTGAAACTCACTAAAGGTTAACTTGCAGTCGCCTTCACCTTGATAAAAAAATTTGACTGAAGAAAATTCACTTGTACTGGTGCATGTTTACATTGCTGCACTGCTACTTTTACTTCAGTTAAGGATCCCAGTCCTTCTTCCATTGCTGACAACATTTAACTGGATGGAAAGCAGATCAACTTTCTCACCAGTATGCGTCATCTCACACCCGAGGCTTCCAGCATGCTAACTTGCCCAC